>NC_056574.1:9047136-9249636 GCF_018340385.1 Cyprinus carpio | reverse complement strand
AACTGAGTAGAATAAATAAAGATAATAAACTATGGTTAAATAACATATGGTTAAATGTTATTTTAGTATTATTTGTATAGTATCATAGTGCATATTAATATTTTGAATGAACTTTTATTTTTTATTTTCAGTTTCTTTTCATTTTAGTTTAGAAGTTTTAGTAATTCTGTCATGTGTTTTTTTTATATATATATATATATTTCATATTTATTTTTAGTTTTTATTTCAGTTTTAATTTAAGTAATTTTAATACTTCAACTTATTTATTTTTTTCAGTTAGGTGTCAGGGCAACACTTTTTAAGATTTGTTTTTCATTTAATATATTTTTTTGGCATTTATTTTATTTTATTTTTTACCAAACAAAAACATGTTTAATAGTTTTCGTTTGGTTAACAGTAACAACACTGGTTAAAATATGGTTTTATCAGTGCATTTTCATACACAATAATATATTTGAACTGATTTAATGGCAGTGAACATCAGTTGTTTTCACCTTGTGTTCATCATGTTCATATGTGCAGGAACATATTCACAGTAACTGTAGGAGGCACATTTAGTGTATGATGTTTCTAGGAGTTTTTCCACCACATTCTCACCAGTAGATGTCGCCAGAGCGTGTGTTTTCCCAGCATGCTCAGTCATGACTGCGGATCATTACACTGATTGGTTGTATTAGTGTAACACACACTAAGGTGTCCACAGGGTGAAACTCATAAAGCTGCCGCTGTCACTTCATCAGGATAAATGTCATGCAGTTTATTACATCTGGCCTCTGAAAATCTGCCTTCAGTCGTTTGCTTAAAGTTAATTACACATCAGCGCTGATTTCATTATGGAGGACAAACACTTGACTGATCAGCGTCTGTGACTCATTCGAAACGTCTTTTCTTCACGGCAGATGAGTTTCTATGTTTGGACACATATAAAGGTTTGTGTTTGGCAGGAGCAGTGTTTATGGAAAGAGCTCAACTGGAGGGAGTCGTACTGGAATTAAGTGTGTTACTGTATGAAATGCACATTTGCCGGTGTTATTTTCCTACTGCAATCATCTTAGAAAAAGTATACTACGTTAATATAAATATTTTGATATTTAAAAAATAAAAAAAAATCAGAATTAATTCAGTTCATATTTATAATTTTTTTATATTAATGTATTCAATTATTTTATTAACTTATATTTAAATTAATTCATTAAATTCATATTTATATTTTCATATTAGTGTATTTAATTATTTTACTAAATTATATTTAAATTAATTAAATTCATATTTATATTTTCATATTAATTTATTTATTTTATTAACTTATATTTACATATTTTAAAAGTTAAAAATAATTGAATAAACAATATAAAATATTTAAAAATATAAATAGATGTAATATAAATAATGTATTTTTAATAAATCTTTCTAGAAGTGTATTAAATTATTAAAACTTTTAAAGGTAAATTAAATTAAATGTGTATATATATAAATTGTCAAATTGTTCCAGAATATCTTTTAAAAAGATCAGCTGATTGATAGATGTTTAGATAAATTAAGACCGCCGAAGTTAACGAATAAACATTTGAGAATAATTAATCTTGTTTCACATTATTACGTTTATTTATACAACACAATTGCCTCATTTACCTAATATGAAAAACCCTCATCAGTCTGGTTGCCAGATCCTCATTTAACAGTAAACGATGGAGAAAAACCTTTTTAATGACTAATTATTTTACAAATCAAATTCAGATGGACGTTTAACAAAGTGAAGTGTAATTTCTGTTTGTTTGTTTACAATAATTACATTTCTTCTATTTATTTATTTATTGAATTTAATCTATTTACGGTAATGTTGTTTGATTATTATTTGTTTATACTCCTGTTTATTTGTTTAATTATTTATTTTTAACTTTATTTATATCATCTGATAATGCCTGAGAGCACATTCACAGTTTGAAACCTCAGGTTGTAGTATCCTGAAAAGCGAATGTGAGAATGTCTTGTGTGTGTGTGTGAGAGAGAGAGAGAGAGAGAGATGCTGAAAGCACACCTGATTTTGGCGGCATCTACAGCTAGACTTTGTTGTGTTTGAAGTCTTGTGGAGAGAGGAGAGATTGACCCCCGGACGGCTGGTTTAGCACCCTAAAGCACAGAGTCTGACCCGGGACAGAGTTACACTCACCCTCCCCGCAGGAGGAAACGGGGAGCAATCCATAAAGAAATAATAAGAGCGCTGCAGAGCTTTTCCATCAGCCTGTTTAATGCTCTCCGAGGTGCAGAGCCAAAGACTGCTGGAGTTTATGGCTGCGTGACGGATCTTAGCATTAGTTTATGAGGAAAAATGAGGCCGTTTGAGTTTGCACTGAATGCTTTGTTACCCCCCCCCCCACCACCACCACCGCTTCTAGACGCTAGTCATTCCTGTATTAACACTTATCTTTTATAGTTCTCAAAATAATGGACATGTATATATATTATTTATACTTAGATGATTTAAAAGTTTATATATATATTTTTTTTATTCAAATGTATACATTTTAAAACTTTTTTTATTTTAAATTTATATATTTTAAAATGTATTCATTATTTTATTAAATGACTTTTTAGTCTTTTTACATTTTTTACACATTTTAATTTGTTAATGTATTTTAAAATATTTTTATATTAAATTAGTTTTTATTTTATTTATCTTTTGTTCTTTTAATATAAATGTATGCATTTTAGAATATTTATATTTAATTTAATTCATATGTGTATTTTATATTATTACAATATTTTAAACATATTTGTTTTAAATAAAATACATTTTAATTTATTTGCATTTTTTATGATAATTTATTTTATATTTATTAAATTATTTTTTAAAAATGTATTTATTTTAAAATATTTCTATTATATTTAAATCTTTTATTATTTTAAAAATATTTTAATATAAATATATGCATTTTACAATATTTATAATGTAATTAAATTTAATTTAATTAATTTATTACAATATTTTAAACTTGGATTTGTTTTAAAATATTTTTATATTTATTTATTTAATAAATTTTAATTTTTGTTTCTATTTTCTTGTTTTAATGATAATTTAATTTATAAACTTATTTTTAAATGTATTTATTTAATTTTTTATATTTGATATTAAACTGTTAAGAATAACGTTTAATCATGACAGCATAATAGTGGACCAGAATTCATTCTAAAATATCAAGAAAGAAAAATAAAAACAGGGCAAAAGCGGGCAGTGTGACGCCAGATCACAGACTGAGCTCAGAGGTTGTGCCCTCAGTTGAGTCGAGCTGTAATTTAAGCGAATAGGCCCTTCAATCTCCCCAGATCCACCTTATTAAAGCAAATAAACACCGCCAACATGTGCATTCAATTGCTGCCATTCCCCCATTAGATGAACAGGAGGAGAGGAGAGGACAGGCCTCGTTTGGAGACCTTACGACACCAAACGCTCGCCAAGAGAATGCAGACACTTTCATCCACAGCGACTCTGTGGACGTTTATGATTAAAAACATGATCAAAGCATTAGTGCAGGTGTTGATTTATGGGCTTGTGACTGCGTGTGTGTGACTGCTTTCGCGAGCGAGGGTCTTTGTATTTTTGAATGTTTATACTATAGTATAAAATATTCAGTTTACAGCTGTTTTGCTAATTTCTCTCTTTTTATTTTCTTTGCATTTAGGCAATTTGAATTTTAGGATTCATTTATGAGTCTGAGTTCACACTGAATGCTTTGTGATTTCTTCTGCTTCTAGATGTCATAGATAGTCATTTTTGTATTAACAAATCTAATCTTTTATATTGTGCAAAACAGTGGTTGACGTATATTTATATTTAGATATTTAACACAGACACACAAAAAAAATAATAAAATAAATATATATATATATATATATATATATATATATATATATATATATATATATATATATGTATATGTATATGTATATACAGATTTTTTTATTTTAATATTTATTTGGTATTTTTCTGTTAATGTATTAACATTTTTAAAACATTCATATATTTTAAAATATTTGTATATTAATTTATAAAGTAATTTTAATTCATATTTATGCTTTTAAAAATATTTATTAAATTCGTAATTTATATTCATATATTTTAATGTTAGTGTATTAAAATGCTTTAAACTTATATTTGTATATTTAAAATATTTTTGTATTTATTTTTCACAAAAGTCACTTGAAACACTTAAGCAAACACTTTCATTTATTATTCTTTTTATGTATATAAAATCACTTTGGTAAGTTTAATGTTTCGATGAAAACAGGTTGTATATATAATACTAAGCTTTATTCCATCCTTAAATCCTGAAGAATATAAGACCTCGTAACAATGTCCGTTTTTCTTTTTTGTTTGATTGACAAGTAATTAAGAGTTTTAGTTAAGCTTCTAACATTTTAAACAAACTGTTGGGATATTATCTTACTAATTTATTAAAGAAATTAGTGAAGTTTTTGGAGTACTATAGCAACCAGGGCTGCTATTCACAGTGTGTTGGCAGGAAAGAGGATGTTTGCTTGAGCAGCACTGAAGCTCATTAAAATCAATGTGAGAATGAGAGCTGAAATTACACACACTGATTAAACAGCTGTTGCCTCCACACACACACACACACACACACACACACACACACACAGAGCGTGTGCTTCATTGTGTTGGGTCTCTGTGTGACGGGCGTCTGGGGTCAGACGGTGTGTAGTGTGTTGAGTTTGAGTAGACGTGTAATAAAAGCCTCGCTGCAGAATCACGGCTCTTTTATTTAAAGCCGCACGGACTCTGATGTGCAGTCAGGTTCTTCTGTGTGTTAACACTGACTGTGATCTCAGCGGCTGATCTGGGATCAGTGCGGACCGTCAGGGGGGAGACTGACCCGCTCCGTCCGGGGACAGCAGGGCATTGTGGGTGGGCTGAGCACGATGGCCCCTGTTTGCAGTGTCAACCTATAAACAGCAAATAAACCCACATTAACTGCACAGTGCAGGACATGACACATAACCTGAAGTCTGCTGAGTTTTGGTGCTGTCTTTAAAATGAGGGTTTATGTAGGCCACTATGTAGGTTATGTTCAGACAGAAATACTAGCATACTTTGTAGTGCACTCTCAATGCTCAGTCAGATTTGTAAATTTAAAAAAAGCATTTTAAACACATTCTAAGTTGATTAAAAATACACTTATTTATTCGGTTAAAAGAAAAGCATGCCATAGAATAGAGGTAGTAAAAATACTGAGGTTTGTGTATTTTCTGCCTGTTATCTGTGTTTTTGAGGTGTGTGAGGACTCTTGTCAGTCTCCGGTCTTCATTAAGGATCTGTTGTGTCGAGTGAAAGACAGTCTGTTCATATTAGCGCTCATTTCCTCTGACTGATCCCGCTCTCTCTCCTGATTGGCTGGTTGAGTGTAATGGGGTCGTCTGATGGTCACTGACTGACTTCAGGATTTACCCTGCCAGCTGTGTTGACAGACTCATATGAAATACCACATGAAACCAGTTCTACGATAATCGAGGCCCATTGAAACCTAAAGAGTCACATTATAGTCAAGAAAGTGTCATTTTAAGATTTTGATGCAACAGTATTGTGAATGTGGGAAAATGTGGCGTGGTGTTGATGTCTGTTACCTGCGGCCGAATCACAGCCGTGCTGATATACACCAAAATTGCACTGCTACTCGTGTGATATCACTCATATAACACTTTTTTTTTGCTTGATATACTGAAAGTTGAAAGTTTCATTTTTGCTCAGTGCAGACTACAAAGGTATTTCTTCGTGCTGATATTTCTGTATGACATTGAGAATAACTGAACTCATGCTATTGTGATATCGTTATACATTTTAACGTCCGTGTTTTTGTTTCTGTAGGACAAGAAGCTGCGCCTCTTCGACCCGCGGGCCCAGACGTCAGCGGTCCAGGTACTGTTCAGCCATCTTCTGTTCAGTCTGCACGTAGTGAATGTCGTACCGAACGGTTTGATATTATATTGAGAATTGTGACCTCCTTATTAAATGTCCTTTTTGAACTTTGGCCGAATCCTGGCTCAACCTAAACCCAGTCTGTGAAACCAGGCCTTGATCTATTGAACGCATCCTTGCTGAATAAAAGTATTAATTTCTTAAAAAAAAAAAAAAAAAAAAAAAACTTCCGAACAGTGCAACTATATCTGTAACACTTTATTAGTTGCTCAATTTACTTTTTTTTTTTTTTTTGCCCCATTTGCTTTCATATTCTTATCTTTAGCCAATCAGAGCAGGCCGTTACTTCAGGGACTCTTTCTGATTGGTTTATTTGTTTCATTCATTCATTTCTCATGAGCTGGTGAAGCCGTGGGAACCCTGGGAAGCAATAACTCCCGATGCCCGTATGAACGTGACTGTGTCTTTGACTGTCGAAACCCGCTGAGCGTCTGTTTGAGAGCCAGTCAATCCCAGCGGATCAGACCAAACATTCCCACGGTGACCTCAGCGGAGGTTTCTCTGTGTGTTTGTGGTGTCTTCTGAAGGTAAATAAAGCTCAGATGAATCATTAGGATTAGATATTACCCACGCTGCTCTCTGAGCAAGCAGCCGGTAGCTCTGACACCTCACTGAGGAGATTAGCGTCTATCAGACGTCTGAGGCCTGCTGTGATCTCTTCCTGGATTCGTTCCCAGTCTTTCCTGTCCGGCTGGTGTGATGTCTGCTTGGAGTTTCTGATGTTTGTCCATGCGATCTGATCACTAGTGCACCCATGCAATTGTAGTGTGTATGATTTGTGTTGAGACGTGTTAATATTAATGTCAAGCTGACTTTATCAGAAGGTTGTTTCTTTGGAAGCTGTACATAGACTGTCAGACTTTTGTTTGGTGCAGCGATTACTTACTCTTGAATTACTGATGCATTAAAAAACAGTGCAGCTCTAAAAATCATATTCATTCATTCATTTTTGCTTGTTTGTTTGTGCATTGTTCAATTTGTTATTAATCAAGAAAAGAATCAAGAAGAATCAAGAAAAAAATCAATCTTATTTCATTTTCTTGATGAATTTTTTTTTCTTTTCACCAAACAATTTTAATTTTCACTTTAATTCCCCTTTCAGTATTTCTTAAATTTTTTCTTAAGTATTTTCTTGTTTTAAGCACAAACCTTAGAAAATTGTGTTAGATTTATGATTATAATAAGATAAAGATATTCTCTAAAGGCATAAGATAAAAGAAATTAATGAAAAGGCGTAAAATAAAATTATCTCAGAACATTTCTTTGAAAACAAATCCTAATGTCCGGCACTGTAAAAAAAAAAAAAAAAAAAATTTCTTCTTGTTCTTATTAAACATGTGCCTTAAAAATTCAGTATACAATCAAAAATATGTTATTATTCACTTTAATTTTGCTTAGTTAAGTGGATTTTACTTGGAAATTGTGCAAAAACTGAAAAGAGTGCAAAAACTCTTTTTACTTTTGCTTTGCAAAATACTGGATTTTTTAGTATAACTAGTTTTACTTTAGTGGATTGTTAGTAAGGGATAATAATTTTGAAACTTGCAAATGCAAGAGATGAAAAGGCTGGTTTAGCATCTTTCTCTCTCTCTCTCTAATCTCGCACATTAAGTCTGATTCCTGACAGACCGGCTTGTTTTGTGACCACATCCAGCTGGCACCACAAGAGTGGCGTGTGCGCCCACCAGCGCCATTAACATCACATTCACTCCCGCGCCTTTAACGAGCCAGCCCTAACAAAACACAGCCTGACAGGCCTTACAAGCTCTGTTTACTCACAAAGCTGTAAAAGACCACAGCCACGCTCCTTTAGTGACAGAAACCCGTCCTCTCGGCTCTTCCTCAGCACTGATGCACAGGCCACAATGTAAACAGAGGCGCTTGAGACGCGTCTGAAAGCTGTCGTGTTGTTTATAGACTCGAGCTCGAGCGGAAAGCAGCCAGTTGTCATTGCAGAGCCCATAAAACAATGCTTTTTTAATGCGCAGAGTGATGAAAACCATCTGTTTATGGAGCGACCGACCGCACAGTGCGGCCACGCTTTTTCGACAGATCGTCTGATGTAGACAGGTGGGGTAAAAATAGAGGCTAGTTGTACGTGGTATTTACGGGAAGAGGCGAAACTGTGTAATTTGTGCTTTTGGATGGCAGGAGTGTGATCTGTAATCAGCGCTCGCGTACGCTCGAGCACACGGCTGTATTTGGGTAGCTGGCATGACTGTGTGTGTGTGTGTGTGTGTGTGTGTGTGTGTGTGTGTGTGCTCAACTGTGGTTTCAAAGGCCCTCGCTTTGAGATTTCCTGCTGCGTCTTGATTTTTATATAATAAATGCATATTTAAGAGCCTAACTTGCACCAAACCACTCGAAGCTCAGACTACACTGGAAAAAAGAGTGTGTTTTTAGACTCTGGCTTGTGGTTTGGTGCATCTTAGACCTCCTCATCACCATGAGGTGTAACGATCCAATTTTAGTTATGTTTAAGATTTTTTAGATTTAATACAGGATATAATAAACAAGATAGAAGCTATATCAACAGCATTTCTGACATGCTGATTTCCGGAGAAAATTATATTGACTTGAATTTATTATTTATAGTATTTTTTACAAAATATTCATGTATTCATTTTTTTTTTTGTTCTTGTTAAAAATAGTTAGTGTTTTTATTTTTATGTATAATATCTTATCCATTTTTATTTATTTATTTGAATACATTTGTCAAGTTAATATTACACTGTTTGTTTTTTATTTAAATTTATTTATATTCCAGATTTAAACAGTTAGAAAAGGGGAAATCCTAAGTATTTTCATATTTATTTATTTTATTTTATATTATTCATTTTATTAATACAGTGTATTTGTTAAATATCACAATACATCACAATATATAAAAATAACAATGTTTAATTATATTCATTTCATTTCATTTTATTTTAGATTTCATTTAAATAATTCATAAGTAAACATTTATTTCTTTATTCATTTATTAATACATTTTTCAAATATATTTTTTCTTTTAACAATTATTCAATTGAAAAAAACATAATTATTTACTTTGTTAGTTTTTTAGATAATAAATAAGTAAACTTTATTTTCTTTCATTTTATTTATTAGTTTGTCTAAAATCACAATTGCAGTAATGCACATACAGTGAAAATTCTTCAGGGAACAGATGTTAAAAATATGCTCTGTTTTGCACTTATAGCCACAACAGCAAATTTATTTTCAATCTTTAACTCGAAATTTTGGAAACTTTAACTTCATGTCCATGCAAACCTGTTAACGTGGGAACTTTCACTCGCACAAAGGACGTGACAAAACTCTCTGTCCAGCCTCTGTTTTCACTGTTTCTGCACTGCGATTATATCCATCTAATCAGTCCCTCCACTTAAAGAGCCATTTAGACATTTCACAACTTGAATAATAAACATCCGTTTACCTAATGATTGATGTAAGTGCTTGAACAATAACACCAGCCTCACATATCTGCTTTTAAACCCTGGCTGCTTGTCTTCTACTGTAAGTGCATTGTGTGTTTGTTTGAGGGATGAATCAAAATAACTTTCCATGGTAATTGACATTATATGTCAACAGCTGTCATCAGAGCTTGAATCTGGAACATTCTTGTAATGCACAAGTCTTTTGATGGAGCTAGATACCCAGCATCCTTTGCTGTCACGTCCTGTGGCCATCATCTTTTATGGTTTGCATCGATTAGGAGACTCATCGTGTCTTTCAGAGGAGCGGGTGGGACGCGCAGGTCTGTGTTTTCTAGATGTACGTGTCTTTTTGTGTCTAGCTGAAAATCCTCCACATAGTTTCAGGCCGCGCGGTGCGGTCCCTGGCAGCGAGGGGAAACAGGAAAGGGAATATTTTCTGGACACAGGGGCCAGATTTCTCTCGATTTCGGCTTCTGCTGCTTTTTGTGAAATTCGAGAGGCTTTGGAACGGAGAGAGAAAAATCGCACAACGTTGAGAGCAAACTGAGTGACTGCAGGGGTTTGTGGGAGATGCACACAGAGTACGCTGGGTGTATATATATAAACATATATATATATATATATAAACTATATATATATATATATATCTATATATATATATATATATATATATATATATATATATATATTCACCAAAATATGCTGAAAACAAACAGCGTATGCTTCAGTAGAAGAATGGAAACTCCTAGACCATAATTCACAACAGAAAATAGGAGAAGTGTCATTGAATCTAAATAAAATAGAACGGAAAGTACTTTTGTCCTGTTTTTCATGTTGATTCTCATAATTTAATTCAGCCTGGGTATTCCAACCGTACCTTTAGATATGTCATAAATCAGTATATTAGAATAATTTCTGAAGGATCATATGACACTGAAGACTGGAGTATTGATGCTGAAAATTCAGCTTTGCATCACAGCAATAAATTACATTTTACAAGATATTAAAATAGAATATAGTTCCTTTAAACTGTAAAAGATATTTTACAATTTTACTGTTTTTACTGTATTTCTGATCATATAAATGTAGTCTTGGTGAGCAGAAGATATAATACAGAACATTTTGGTTTACTTTAAGTTGCATATTTGTGTTGTTGTGAACTTTCCTGTAATGTTTTAGGGATAGCAGCGAGGGCATCTTTTCTGACTTGAAATGACGAGTATCTGTTGACGTGAGCAGCTGGATCTTAAGGCAGTCTTGGCTTGACATCTTTCTGTCAAAGATTCAAATGAAAATAAATACTAAACGCTCACAGCTTGAATCAAGACTCGCAGTGAACCTGGCTGTGCAATTTCCACATGGAGGGAAAAAAGATGTTTACTGTTCGAGGATGTGTAATACAAACATTACGTTCTATTGTATCAACATTTGTAAATATGATATACAACATTTATTGTTTTGCTCCAGGAAAATTTGACAGCATTGTGCAAAAATGTGACGTTGATTTATGTGAAAGGGGATGTTTGCTTGTAACGGTTTATCAACTTTTAAATATATCCCATTTCCCCAAAGCCAGGCTTATTCGTTTGACTTTAAAGACCCTGTTTTTGCTATGATAAGTTTCAGATGTACTGTACACCATCACTGTGGTGCTGAATAGTACTGTATAGTTACTGTAAACACTTCAGAGTGGAGATGCACACTGTATGAATGCAGGACACGAAGGCAGGAATACAGAGAAAAAGATACGTTTATAGTATTATAGCATTTTTTATATTAATTGATTAATGCTATGCATTTATTTATACTTATTGTTTACATTAATTTACTTTTACTTTGTATTTATTTTTACATTTTTTTTATTGATTCAGTAATTTTACTTATTTAATTACTTATGTTGGTTAAATTTATGTAACTATTTGTATTTATTTATGGATTTATTTATTTATTTATTTGCATACTTATTTACTTGCACATTTTATGTATTCATTTATTCTGTATTCTTTACCTGTTTGTTTATTTATTTAAAAATATAAACAAAATAAGTATAAGTAAATTATATCAGTTTTTACATATGTATTTATTTATTTTTACTTTTTATTTAATTACTTTGTTTATATTTATTTACCCATTTGTATTTATTTATTAATTATTTATTTGTTTGTTTATACATTTTTATTTATTAAGTTATTCTGTATTCTTTACTTGTTTATTTATTTATTTTAAAATATAATCAAAATAAGTATAAGTAAATTATATTAGTTTTTACAAATGTATTTATTTATTTTAACTTTTTAATTACTTTTTTATATTTATTTACCCATTTGTATTTATTTATTTATTATTTATTTGTTTGTTTATACATTTTTATTTATTAAGTTATTCTGTATTCTTTACCTGTTTATTTATTTAAAAATAAAAACAAAATAAGTTTAAGTAAATTATTTGTTTTTACATATGTATTTATTTATTTACTTACTTTGTTTATATTTATTTACCCATTTGTATTTATTTATTAATTGTTTGTTTGTTTGTTTATACATTTTATTTATTAATTTATTCTGTATTATTTACCTGTTTATTTATTTAAAATATAAACATAAAATAAGGATAAGTAAAAATATACTTAATTTTGCTTTTTATTTAATTATAGATTGATTTATACTTATTTTGTGTTTACATTTATTCACTGCATTCATTTTGTTTAATTTATATTTATTTTTACTTATTTTAATTTATTAATTTATTTTTACTGTTTGTTTATAATTATTTACTTTTAATTATTCCTATTTATTTATTTATAAATAATTATGTATTTTTTATTTTATTTTATTTTATTTTCATTCATTCATTCATTTAATTTTCGTATGTCCTGTATCCATATAGTGTTATGTATCTATATGTGTGTATTGATCTGTGGCCGTCATAACGGTGTATAACAGTATAATGGCATGAATCTTTTGCTGGCATTATATTTCTGAGTAGTAATGTAGAGCTCATGATTTGCTCTTTAACATCTGTCATTGTTCATGCAGATGAACTGGACAGTTTTCATAAACGCCTCATACTCAACTGCCAGACAAATGTGATAAGCAGATGATCATTTTACCAGCGCTTTCTAACCACTGACCGCCTGTGCCGTCCAAATCGCAGTCTCAGCCATAGTTACGCACAGCCATGTAAATATTGATTCTGGATCAGCGGGATGTTTTTCCCGTCTGATCTCTTTGAAACGGCTCCCCTGGCTGAATGAGTACTGGAGCGACGTGAGCAGGTCTTGAGCGTCACCTGTCTGCTGTACTTCCTGTGAAGCGGCACATCTGCTCACAGCTGGCCTGTTTTCTCAGCTCACTGCACACTGGCTGCAGTCAGGTCTGTCATGCTTTGGCTCGTGTAATGTACGTTCAGAGCCTCTCAGGCTGCTGTGTTTCATGTATTAGTGCTTCACATTCATGTTCAGTTATTTTTGGCAGTTAATTTCTCTGAAGTGCATGTAACACATTGTGATCCTACATAAATACCAGATCTGTCTTACGTAATTTTGGAAGACCATGCAAAAAGTTTTTTTTTTTTTTTTTTTTTTTTTCATGTTGTTAAACTAGCAGATTGGCTGTTGTTGCAGTATCTGCTTTCTAACCCATCATATACGCAATTATGCACATCCATTGTGTTTATTTCAATTTGAAATGTGCTTTCAGCTACCAATAAGTAGGCCAAAATGAGTATTTTCTGTAATCTTGCAGTGTTCCACAGATTTTCCCGCCAAAATAGAGAAAATTCTTAGAAGTCTGCAGATTCCGTCCTGGTGTGACTGAACAGTAGAACGTGAATGAAGGAATCTGGAGAGCTTGGCTCTGTGAAGTCTGTGAGGTGTGTGTTTTTGGGCCAGCTGGCAGCGACTCAGTGCCGAGGCCTCATTAGAAGAGACGTTCCTCTTCTAGCTAATTATCCCAGCGCACACATGTGTCCGACACCTGGAGCCACGATGGCGTGTTGTGCGGCGAAACTCTGGGAGGGAATCCAGCAGAGCCCTGTTGCAATCTCTTCATCCCACACCGCAGTTTGGGAGCAACAGGTCCCGAGGACTCTCAATCATCCGCTGGGGCCTGAACACCAAACTACCCCAATCCCCACAAAAACGTAGGAATCTATAAAAACACAGGCCTCATTTATAAAGCGTGCGTACGCACAAAACGGGGCTGGAAACGTACGTACGCCAGTTCCCACGCAAAGGTTGTGATCTATAAAAAACAAAACTTGACGGGAGAATGTGCGCACCTTTAAGCAAACTTTGAGCCGTGCGTACGCACATTCTGGAGACAAAGGGAATTGGCGACACCGATGGTGAGGTCGTGAACTGAAGTTAGATTGTAGAAAATAAATGTGAGAAGAACGATTATAAGAATGAATGACATTTAATTTTCACTCCATTTCATACGTTATATCCACATTATCATGAAGATTAAATCCAACAGTGTTATTTGTGCCGATTGTTTTTAGGCTATATACATCTAGTAAAATCCAAACGTAATTCAAAATGTATTAAAAGTAAAATAAAATAATAATCAGCGCTGCCTTACAGTCACATTGTCCACAACGGGAGCACAGGAGGACATGGCGCGATACATGTGATAGCCTACAGAATAGCATGAAATACCCTTTTATTAGAGAACTGCAGAACACAGTGTAAAAAGGAAATATTTTCCTTAATGTACATAGCCTATATCATAAAATGTCAAAGTCTGCAAATACAGTCATGAAGCACAATCGCTACTCATCATCGGTCCTAACTATTACGGTGTTCATTACAAAACCGTCAAGAAGCATGTGTTCACTATAACATTTTCGTCTTAAATTTTCGCCCACAAATTAATTAAGTGATTTTGTCAAGGTGTTAACGATCAGTCTATTTGCTAGAAACATATAAATTCTCCGGTGACCCGGGTATGTAATGCTTCATGATGGCACTCCTGGCACTGTTGGAGGATTACGCTAATGGCAGAATAAGGAGAGAAACGAGTTTTCAGGGACCATGATGATTTCCTGGCCCATGATGATGACTGGCTAATAAGCCGATTTAGATTCCCTAGAGCTGTGCTCTTGGATCTATGTGCTGAATTGGGTCCAGTATTAGAGAGGGCAACACGCCGGAACCATGCCATCCCAGTCCAAATACAAGTCCTCACCACTCTGGGGTTCTTGGCAAACCGGCTGTTTCCAGCGGGAATTGGCAGACAGGTAAATTAATAATATAAAAAAAACTATAAGTAATCCTCAAATTTGTCTCTAAGACCTTTTTGTATATGAAATAATTCTATTGGAATCTATCATCTCACCCTATAGGTCTGGTATATCACAGCCGTCCCTGAGTGCCATAATATCTGTCGTTTTAAATGGTATACTTAATATGGTTAGTCGATACATCAGGTTCCCCTACACTGTGCGAGAACAGGCCGAAATTAAAACGCAATTTGCAGCAATGTCTGGTTTCCCAAAAATGTAATCGGCGCAATTGACTGCACTCATGTTGCTATAAGGGCACCATCTGAAAAATGAATTTGCTTATGTTAATAGAAAGCATGTGCATTCTATTAATGTGCAAATCATATGTGACTCCAACATGACCCTCACAAACATTGTGGCACGCTGGCCTGGTTCAACACATGATTCCTTTATCTTGACACATAGCAGTGTAGGGAACAGACTAAATGCAGGCGCAGTACGTGATGGCTGGCTTCTTGGTGAGTTTAACAATATTAAAAAGTAGAAACCGTAACAATTGTTTTTAATATAATTATAACCTGCAGGCGACAGTGGCTACCCCCTGAGACGCTGGCTCCTCACCCCATTTTTAAACCCGCAGAGCGCAGAGGAAACTCATTATAACGAGGTCCACTCTCGTGCCGACGCCGCCAGTTTGTGGAGCGTGCCATCGGCATCCTGAAATGCAGATGGCGTGCTCTGGATGCCTCGGGTGGCAGACTTTTATACCATCCAGCAAAAGTGTGCAAGATTGTCAGGGCGTGTGGTGTTTTGCACAATATAGCACTGAGAAACGGTATTCCTCTCCCTCCTGATCTCCCTCTACCCCAGCATTACGACCCCGAGCCACAGCCCCCTGGCCGACAAGAGGGATATCAACGAGGTGCAAGAATCCGTGAGGATGTCATGCGGCGTTTGTAAAGAAAGACAAAACTCAAGGTTCATGTTTTAACTGCATCTTTTAATGATTGTGCAATTTCTTGCATCACTTCTCTCATCTGCCGTAGCTCATCTGCAACCCCGTTGACAGCGTTTATTGTCTCTCGCTGTAACTGCAGGACTGCGTCAGTGAGTACCCGACCACTTTTGGACGTGCCAGACGCAGAAGGGGCACTGCTTTGAGCCGGACGCTGTGCATCTGCATCTGAGAACCCCTCACCCTGAACCTCCTGTTCATTTACAGCTTCAGACTCCGGAAGGACTGGAGGACAAACAATTGGCAACATTTATCCATTTATCACCCCACACACTCAAATGTACAGCGTTAATGATTAAAAATCGGTTTAACCTTGCTCCTCTGTGGTTTCAGTCACGTCAGTGTCTCCCTCCTTTTCCGACACAATACCACACACGCTGACCTCCCCAATTATAGCCGCGATTTTGCTGTCCACTGATGTGAGATCAGCTGTACATGGGCCCCCACCAGTTGCAGCCACGCTCTGGCGGTGGGAGGACAGTTTTCTCTCTTTTGCCTCCACCTTGAATGAATGAGAATCTTTATTTCACATATTTTGCATACTGTAAGCACATGTAAATAAAACTTTTTGAAAATCAATATTGCTATTTATATAGGTATATAGCCTAATAAAACACAAATGTAATATGTTGGTAAAAAAAAAATTTGTATACCTTCAGGTCGGACCATTTTTTCTTTAATTCTGCAACTGTCCGTTCTGTCCCACTGACACAATTGACGGCAGAAGCAATACTTTGCCACTCGCACTGCTTCTTTTTATTAGTGACCCCACTGCTGTGGCCACCAAATAACACAGTTTTCCCGAGCCTCCACCTCCCCTACAAGTGTTTTCAATCTCAGTATCTGAGAAATTACGTTTTTTTTCCTCTTTTCTCACCTGTCGCCATTATTAAAATTAGGCTAACAGAAATGCACGTTTTCACTTTCTTGGATTAATTAATTGGCGGGTCGCATGCCAGTTTTCCAGGTATATATGGGATTCCACTCTCATTTACATGCTGATCAGCAATCATGAGGTGATTTGCATTGACTATTTATGGTTAAAAATGGGCGTGTACAGGGCGGGATATGAGGCTGGTTCACGTACGCACATCTGCGGGTGATCTGTGATTTATAAAGGGAACATTGCTTACAGGTGTGCGTACGCACGGTTTTATAAATCGGAATATTTTTTGGCGTACGCCATTTTTGGCTTTGGTGCGCACGTAAACTTTTAGTAAAGATCCTACGCATAGTTTTATAAATGATCCCCCACTTCAAGACTTGTGCTTCGTGCTCTTCCCAAGCCTCTCATCTCCTGAACTCGTTGGACAGCAGAAGTTTCCTATTGGACACTTAGATTACTTTTTTAAAGTAACTGGTAAAGTAACGCATTACTTTTAAATTTACAATGAAATATCTGAGTTACATTTCCAAATAAGTAACTCAAGTAACTTTGTTTTCCCATTTCTGTCCCCATGTTGAGAGAGACTGGGAGTGAGGTGCAGAGGCGCTCCTTCAGCCCGAGGCTTATTCATTTCACTTTTGTTGTGAAACGGCTTTCACAGTTGCCAAAAATATAACTTTGGAGTTATATTTGGGGTTAAAACAAATAAGCAAGCCCAGCCCAAGTGACAAAAAGTAACGGTAAAGTAATGTAATGCATTACTTTACATAAAAAGTAACGAAGTAACACACTTTTTCATGGAGTAAAACAAAATTTCAATGCATTTGTTTTAAAATGAACTTTCCTCAACACTGGTAGCGGCCCGTTTGTTTGAGCTTGGCCACACAAAGCACTACTGCAGATGAAACCAATCTTCTCCGACTCTCTTCCCTTCCAGTTCTCATTTTGGATAAGAAAGCGTCTGCTAATATGACGGATTTTCCGTTGGCGGTAGCGAAGCCATCTGCAGATGAAATTCAAGCCCATCTGAGCTCATTTAGAGGCTCTCGTTACCTGACGCGCCGCAGAACTGCTGAACTTCAGCGTATTTCCACCCAGCTAATAAAACGCTCTGCTGTTGAACAGGAATGTGAGGTGGAGCTCCCCCTGCAGGCGTCACATGGCAGTCAGGTGAAGTGCAGAGATTCAGATTCAGGCTCACTTGAAGTTCAAGTCAAGAGCACTGTGTCTGTCTGTCTGTCCGTCTGTGTGTGTGGACTGGGATTTGGCTGCTCATTTCTTCAAGTCTTGCACATGTGGATTTGAGTTTGCACAGTGTGCTTTGAAGACTGAGCACTTTTAATGTGGCTGTGAGGAAATGAAAGCCAGTAGAGCGATCTGTAAGCGCTGTTCAGGCCGGATTCCCTCTAATTACATCCACAGGTCGCTGCTGTCCAGCCACTTCATTTACAAAGTGTGCGAGATCAGATTAACGGATAGTACAGTAAAGTAAACAGTACAAGTAAATGTAATAAATGTAAATGTAAAAAATGTAATAAAATATAATATATAAGTTAAAAATTAATAATACAAAATTTTTTTTTTTTTTTTTTTTTTTTACTTTTTTAATATTCTAGTTGTCCATTTTCCAAAAAAGAGATTTGTTACTTGTTGGTTTTTTTTTTTTTTTGGTCCACTTAAGGAGTCTGGATGTGTTTTTTAAAAGAGGACCTAAGTAAATTTGGATAAATTATAGCTTGATCACTACATCACTGCTGCACTGTTATTGTGTTATTATGTGGATGAGGTTTGTCACTCTGTCCTTGTCAATGAAAGCTGAAGCGTCTCTCTCTTTGAGATCTCTTAGTCCCCTGTTGTATTTTACATTTCACAAGAGGCGAGTGTCTGTTCCCTCTGGGCCCCTGCGTCCCGTCTGAGACAGCGGTAGTGCCAGTTTCTCTCCCCACATGTGGCCAATCCGCCGTCCCCGTCCTGAGGTTGACCACAGTCTGGCAAACTCTTCGTCAGAGGGTTCAGGACAATTAGTGTCGTGGCAAAATAATGACAGGCTTTTCTTCCACTTCTGTGCTGTTGTATTTAACACTGATCCATTCGGTTTCACACAATTAAAGCCTTAAATTTAACAGCTCAGGACGAAGCTGGATGATTCTTCAGTTAGGCAAACTCCTGGCTTTTAAGTTTTTTCGCTTGTTTGCTTTGAAGAATAGATTATAATATTGTCTCTGTTTAATCATTTTTCTTCTAATTAAAGTTTTGAAAAGTAAGCTTTCCCTGAATTTTTTAATTTATTCTGACATCCAAGTGACGTGGCATTACAGGGTTTCAATAAAATATTATTTATTTATATATATATATATATATATATATATATATATATATATATATATATATATATATATATATATATATATATATATATATATAGATGGTATACTTTTTATATTTAATAATTAATGGTAGATATTCCTAATAATTTTATATTGTACTTTTATATTATATTATATTATTTAAATTCTTTCATTTTTATATATTGTCAAATTGTATTTATCTAAATCAGTTTTATTGTATAAAATTTTTATTTGTATATTTCATAATTATAGAAATTTCCATTATTTTATGAATCGTTTTTCCTTTCAATTTCAGTTTTTATATATGTTAGTTAATTGTAGAAATAAAAATAAAGAATTCATATTTTATTATTATTATTATTATCTGTAATTAGATTATTATAATCTAATAAATTATTATATATTTTTTTATTATTTTATTTGATAGTTTTTACAAATTACAAACATCCCATATATACCTAGAAGTTTTCAGTCAGTCTCCTCCTTAAAGAATGATTAACGGCATGATCATATTTTTATTCTAGGATGTTTTATATAAGTTTCACCATAGATAAAATCTAGTTTGAAGTAGTTTTTTTTGTAGAGTGCCCCTAAATGAGGAATTCCCCAAATCTTCTGTGCTGTGATCTACTGTTTCTGCAACCTGTCCTGAGTTGGAAAACTCTTCTTGGCTCTTCACGTGCATCGCTATGTGATGTGTTGTTTAAATCCAGACCAGTTATCAGTTTGTTTTGTCAGTTTTACCATTTTCATCCCCCCTTGAGCAGCTGCTTGAGTTATATGAGAAAGTTGTTTCAATTTCCCCTTTTTAAAGCTGTTTTTAGCCATTTATATCGCCTTAACAGATGCCGTTGAGCAATGCGACCTCAATGAAAATTAATGCTGCGGCCGCTGGTGGTTTTTCATGACTTGATATGACTTTCAACGACTTGGCGTTTGCACCGTGACGTTTTTCCCAGCAATCACAGGACCTGGATTGAGTTACTTTCCCCCTCCATTTGCGTCAGGCCCGGCTGCCCTGGACACCCTGACCTCCTCTTGGCGAAGTGCTCGCCCGTCCATTCGATTCGATGCTTGTTCCGGAAACGTGGCTTTTAAATAAAACCAGGACTACCTTTAAAAGGTTAACGCTGAAGTCCTCAGGTTACTTGTTCCGTTTAAGGGTAGCACTTGTGACGTGCTAGCTGTGTGTGTGTGTTATCTTACCACACAACCTGTGATGGACTATTTCTGAAAATGCTGCGTCAGCTTTCGTGCAAACGGCACACGTCTATGCTAACAGAGTACGACTTTCCCACCGGTGTTGGTTATCAGAGAAGGTTCATGAATGCTAATCTATATCTTCCACTTTAGAGGCAATACAAAAGTATCTAACAGTTGTGTGATTATGTTCAGCGGTCATGTGTTTACATTATTGGTCGTGAGCCGTGCTGCAGGACGATGAGGTATAGAGATCTTCAGGAAGTGAGCGAGGCCGCAGGAGTTGTTTGGACGTCTAGTGCCAGGCGCTGTAAGTCAACACCGGTGAGAAAGCACCTCGGCAAGTGAACGTCTGTTCAACCTCCGTCTTTCTCTCTGTATTTTTAGCCTCCCTCACAGTTAAACCTAAACCTTCTGCCTGCTGATCTCACGTCTGACCCCAAGACCGGATAGATGAGTAGAATGGTAGATAGATAGATAGATAGATAGATAGATAGATAGACGGATGGATGGATGGACGGATGGATAGATGGATGATACATAGATAAATGGATAGATGGATGATAGATAGATAGATAGATAGATAGATAGATAGATAGATAGATAGATAGATAGATAGATAGATAGATAGATAGATAGATAGATAGATAGATAGATAGATAGATAGATAGATAGACGGATGGATGGATAGATAGATAGATAGATAGATAGATAGATAGATAGATAGATAGATAGATAGATAGATAGATACAGAGAGAGAGATAGATAGATAGACAGACAGACAGACAGACAGACAGACAGACAGACAGATAGATGGATAGATAGATGGATGGATAGATAGACGGATGGATGGATGGATGGATGGATGGATGGATGGATGGATGGATGGATGGATGGATGGATGGATGGATGGATGGATAGATGGATGGATAGATGGATCGATAGATAGATAGATAGATAGACAGACAGACAGACAGACAGACAGACGGATGGATGGATGGATGGATGGATGGATAGATAGATAGATAGTTGGGTAGGTAGATTGGTAGTTATGGAAGGTAAATGTGTAAATCATGGCTCTGGTCAGGCCTCTTTCTGGATCTGTTACTGATTTGATTCCCATCACTCTCTGTCTGCAGCTCATAGTCAAACTTTTCAGTTTCCTTATATTCTTCCTCTTCTGTCTTTTCTAAAGCGCTCATTTGATCTCTCCTGCACTTCATTTCCCCCTCTTTTTGATTTTTCCATCTGGCAGTTTCAGCCCGATGCCAGTATTTGTCTTTCTTTTGGACGGCAGGCAGTGACGTCTGTGTGGTGAGCGGTTATACACCGATCAGTCTTGAAGGAAGAGCAGAGTTCAGAAATTGAGCCCTGCGTCAGTCAAAGAGCGCAGACCTGTAATCCACACAAGATGGCTTTTCAAAATAGTCCACACAATATAAAAAATATCATTTTGAGACTGTTTATACACTTTTCACACTGTAAAAAGGGATTTTTCTGAGTTCTAAATAAAATAAGATTATAGGAGTACTTTTACAAGAAAATACTATTTCTACTTAAAAATGTAATGTTTACAGTAAGTCAGTGTGTTACTTTTGAAAGCCTGTTTCCACCAATGAATAAAAAATAAAAAGATAATTGCGACACTTTATCTCACAATTCAGACTTTTTTTTTTCTTAGAGTTGTAGAATATAAACTATAAAATAGAATATAAAATAAAGTTTACATCTCGCAGTTCCGAGTTTTTTTCTCGCAATTGCGCATTTCTGTTGCACAAAGGTATATATATATATATATATATATATATATATATATATATATATATATATATATATATATATATATATATATATATATATATAAAATATTATATAAATAAATGTCAGAATTGTGAGATAAAAAGTCGCAATTACTTTTTTTATTCAGTGGTGGAGACTGTCTTCCTACTTGTCATTTGTTTGTAATTATTTGTAAAATCTACTAGCAATTTGTGCCAAATGTTTTTCACAACCAATGTGTTTTTTCTTTTTTGTACAGACTAGTTTAATTCATTTACTAATTTTTCATTTTACTATGTTTTTTCCAGTTTTTCAGCCCCACTTTCTCTCACATGATGATGATCGAAATGATAATTTCACATTTTTGGAATAAAGTGATCAGCTTGTTTGTCTTGCCAAAGGCTAATTTCATAGTTATTAATTCATGTATTTCTTCTCTCTCACATTTCAACTCAAGGTCTGCACTGTTGTCTCCTTGGCAAACATGCAGTAACTTTGGAAAATATTTATTTTGGACAAAATTATTGATATAAGTAATTTTGATTAGATTTATGTTTGTTTTCTTTCTTTGTTTACGTCATAGTTTTGAAAATGGCATTATTTTATATGATTTTCATATTTTATTACTGAAGTCTTGGGACTGGGATGTGGATAAATAAAACCTAAACATACTGTAAAAGGCATTTGAAAAGTAGCAGAAATAAAGGATGAAGGCCTGATAGAAAGTTTCCAAAACTGTTTTAATGTATGTGACCTTTATTCAACAATCTGTTTTTTATAATAAACGTAGACGAAGAAACACCCAGAATCAAAACGCAAACTCATTGGAAAACAGTCATCCAAGAGCAGCGGGGTGGAAAAATGTACTGTATTCATTTATTGATTTATTTTACTTGGTCAGTTACTGTTATTACTCAAATTTTTTCTAATAATTTGAATATGTAAAACAGCTCTCCGTTGACATGAATGGGAACAAATGCATTTAGCTGTTCGCTTCATGAACTGTTGAAGCACTAGTTAAATGAGCTCTCATGACAAGTGCATTTCTCCATCACATTCATTACTCCACTGAAATATTCCTGGCTTGTGCAGTTTATGAAAATATATGCTAGTGATACATGCACATCTGCACTATTGCATTAAGTGCTATGGAGAAAGTACTAATTATAAGTAAAAGATAAAAAAAGCGGTATTTTCTGGTAACATTTTTTGTCACATGAACAACCAAATTTCAAGCTTGCACATTTTGAATTTGACTTGTTGACTTGAATGGCTTCATGATCAGGGAGTGAGTGAGTCTGATTCACACAGATAACTCTGATGAATCTTTTTGACTGATTCATTAAATGAACCAGCTCATAAGAGTCACTTGTTGTAGTCTTCCTGTATGTTTGTTGTACACAAATGAGGACATCGCAGTTGGAAGTCAGATTGAGGATTTATTCTCAGGAGCGTCTTTGCAGAGAACCGAAAGAGTTGGCGAATCATTTTCTAAACTGAAATCAGTTGAACATACTGTTGGGAACTGTGACCAGTGAGTCAATTCACTATATATAATTTAGATATATTTTTATACAATTATTTATAAATAATATATTTAATTAAAAATTAAATTTAAGTAAATATTTGTTTTATTACTTATTGAAATATTAATTTTATTTATATACATATATATATATATATATATATATATATATATATATATATATATATATATATTATATATATATATATATATATATACAGCACACAAGAGCACACAAACACGCGCCTTGAGCCAACATCACGTTTACAGCACAAGTAGATGCTTTCACAGCTGTTTGCCATAGTTTCTGGTGCTCCAGGAAAGGCTTGCAGTCTGTTACGTTTTCTAAAATTTTCTGTCTGTGCCATCTTACTTGAAAGTGTAGTTTTGGTTCGGGAAAAATGGCAGCGGAGAACAGGAAGATGGTTTTAATCAGCAGTGAAAGAGTAGTAGTAGACTGTTCAGGAAATGGAGGAATTAAATGGATGGTTTGCATTTTGTCCGTTCCCCTCGCTTTGACTTTCTTCATTCCGTCCGTGTTACGCCAACTGAACATTTACAGAGGGAAGGGGTCACCATTACTGCAAATAGAGCAGGTTTACCCAAATTAAACAGCAAACACAGAAGAAAACATCAAGGATGTCTGATTAGAAGAACGAAAGAGAGACTGATGGTTACGGAAAAATAAGACACAGGCTGAAAGGGAAGGGCAATCCCAGATGCAGCGCGGGTGACGTACACCAGATGCTCCATCCAGGAAACAGAGGCTCTTTAATCAGGACGTGGATCAGGTGAATAAATCCCGCTCTGCTCATTAACCCTGTCAAAGCACACGCTCATGTTACAGTCCCAACAATAATCACATTTTCTGGAGGACCGCAAAAGGAGACATTAGGCAAAACATCTCCATGCAATAAAAGTGAATGAGGATGGATGCTATCAAGCTCAGAAACGTACAAACAACATCACTTGTGTGCTGTATTAGAAGTAAATATACTGCAAAAAAGGGCTTCTTAATGAGTTAATCTTTTTGTTTTATTTTTCTGTAAAAATCCATAAAGATGCATTTAAATTTAAACGGCACTGCATAAGATATTAAGACTTGTATCTTGAATATGTGTGTATTTTGTCATACTGCCTACACATTTGATTTGATTTATTTCTTTATTTGTAATTTTTAAAAACTCTTTTTATACTTAAAAAAAAAAAGGGTAAAAATAAAAAAATTCTGCAAGTGCAGTAAGACATAATATACTTAGTTTGGGGTTGGTAAGATTTTATGTTTTTGTTTTTGAAAGAAGTCTCTTAGGACAGAATAGGATAGAACAGAAATAAAAGTTGATATCCTGCTTTGTCATATCAGAAATGTTAAATTATATGGATAACCTGGGTTGTGATCAGTTAGGTATTACATTTTGATAAAGGATTAGGAAAAAAAAAAAAAACTTTTCTTTTCAATAACGTGCACTGAGAAATCGCAGTTAGACCAGGAACATATATAAAGACAGTTAACAGTCATCTTGACTCTAGGGTTCAAAAACAAGGGTCTATTTAGCTCCAGAAATAGTTGTACTACTGTTACATGTCGAAGAACCCTATTATGTGGCCATTTTTCTTAAGCAAACCAGCAGAAAGTTGTTGTTTGGAAACCTAACACTGAATCACTGTGACGGAGGTCAGCAGCAGCAGCAGCATTAATGACAGATGCGAGACACGACTGGAAAAGCAATGAAAGAAGAAGAGGAGATTGATACACAGAGGGGAAAATATGAAGTCGCACTACATTTCTGAGGTATGCTCTGCTGCTCACTGATCTCTCTGCCGCTGGCGTATGAAGTGCGGGAGAAGAAGAGAAGTCGAAATTGCTCCCACATGTGCTGGTGGACACCTGATAGTCCTCTCTCTGGGTGGATCGACATTCTCTGTCAGTGACACAGCTGCGTTCTCCGTCTGTTTAACCTCGCTGCACAAAAAAGCCCTTCAGCGGGCCTTCAGGTTGTTTTGGTTGGGAGTGAAGCTCTACATAAATCTCCACTTGGCCAGGAGCTGACTTTGAGCTTTGGCTTTTTTCAGGTGTTTTTCGCTGTTATTTTTATCATCTCAGGTTCTCCTGGGTGTTTTCTCAAACGCTCTCAGAAGGGTTCGTCTTTGCCGTGCGGCTGCGTGGATTTGATTTGATCTCAGCTCGTTTAGCACGGGCTGAATTCTGGACGCTGTGCTTTGTTCCTCTGCTAAAGAAAACAGGGCACTCTCATGTTGTTTCGCTGGCGTGTGCGTGTTTCTGAAGGGCCACATGATTGGAGATGAATCTCAGGAACTTACTTGACGTGTCAGAGTAGTTTGCAGCAGAGTAGTGAGTCCTAAAGAAACATCATGGTGTCTTGGCAACACCTCTTCGGTCAGCTAGTCTGGTGTGTAACACTAATTGTCTATGATGATATCAAAATTGTTTTTTTTTTTAATGATGTGTGAGCTGATATTAGTGAGTGTGTTCCCTATAATTCAAGTTATGAAAGCAAACAAATGTGTCTGTGTTGGTTTTTGGTTTATATATATTGTGGCGGGAGGAGCAAACAACAGACACAGTGGGTGTGGCATCAGGCCTCGGAGAGGCTTTTATTAACCAAAAGATAACCAAAAGAGGGAATAAAAGTGTCCAAAGGGGAAGAGTGTCCAAAATAAACAGGGAATCTGGTGTCCTTGTCGTGCTGCGGGGTATGTGTAGGGCAGGAAGTGTTCAGGAAGGAAGGGTCCAGGTAAGGGGTGGAGCCGCATGCGCTCCCCTTTTCTGTCCGGGGCACGAGGGGCTGCGGCTTCTTCCAGCGGCTGCATCCATCTCGCTGGCCACGGCGCTTGAAGGGACTAGATGGCCCGGCATCCTGGCCCGACGGCCGTGTAACGGGTGCGGTTCTCGTCCGGACTTGCTTTGTCACTTGCTTTGTTTCTCAATGAGTCAGCCGTTTTGAATAACAAACTTGAATTCAATGAATCACTCAGTAAGACAGGGATATGCTGCCACCTACTGGCAGTTTTAGTGACCTATTTATTTATCCATGACAGGCCATGACAGTCAGCCAAAGTACCAGCACAAAAACACTCAGCAGAATATTTATTTAGAGAATAGATTTTTTTTTGTCAATATCGCACACCCTTACTAGCATGTACGTGGTAAAAAGTTTGTAATTATATATTTTTTAATTAATTTATTATTTTTTGAAAGCAGTCTCACCAAGGCTGTCTTTATTTGATCAAAAATACAGTGAAATATTTTTACAATTTAAACAATTGTTTTCTATAATTTATTCCTGTGATCAAATCTGAATTTTCAGCATCGTTACTCCAGTCTTCAGTGTCACATGATCCTTCAGAAATCATTCTAATATGCTGATTTGCTGCTGAAATACAGCTTTGGTGAGCACAAGAAACTTCTTTTTTAACAACATTTAAAAAATCTTATTTATTACAAACTTTTGACCGGTAGTGTATCTTTTTTTAAATTCAGCAAAATCAAAATCTCCATAACAGTTTTCTAAATTTGGTTTCGATGGTCAAATTTGTTACTTGTATTTGTTCTAGGATCTTTGAGTTTTATTAAGTTGTTTACTTATTTTGTAGTACTTGATATGTATACTTTTTTATACACTACATTCATTGATAAGTATACTTTGTATAGTAGTTTACTTATTCACTTTGGAAATTGTCAACAACACAGTGGCTCCATCCCAAATGACACATTTGAAATGAACTGGCAGGCTTTTGGCCTTTGCTCACATTCGTAATGTCCATGAGACCGCAGGGTGTCCCAATTGTAGATTTAGGTCTCAGAAGGGCTGCTGTGTGTTCTTGTTTCAGTGAGCTTTGACGAATATGAGGTGGCATTCATGTAAAGGTTAATATGAGCACTGTTGTGCAAGTCTCTTTGGTAAGAACTCCTGAACTTGAACAGAAATGTGACTGAATGTCTCAGTAGAAGTCACTGCGGACGCAGTATTATGATTGATTGATTCCTGTGACGTTATTGACGGCATGTCTGTGAAGCACATTTGAAGGAGCTAATAGTTTACCACGCTCACACATGGCACAGGCCTCGCGCCCTTCACGTCAACCACTGTTTAGCCAAACTGGATGATAAATGGCTCTTTCTCCTCCTGAGCGCAGCTGCAGAAACACTAATGACATCATCCTCCAACATCTTCATCTGCTAAACATCTTACATCTTAGGCATGCACCTTACAGTGAAGTACTCGGATTAGGATAAAATAGTAAGATTGTGACGTCATCTTCACTATACAGTCTATGCTACACAAACACGCTCCACCTCGTATGAGCATTTATTTCGACTAATAAGTGTCTCATTAGTGTCTTTATAGCTCAAGAAGAACACGTGTGCATGTGGTAACAAAGACTTTAAAGCAGCCTAAGCTGGCATTAATACACTAGAAAAAAAATGCCTTGATAAATGAAAACAAGATTGAGAAGCAACACTACATAAGATGTTAAGCCTTGTTTTCATAGATTGTAGTATGAATAAAAATGTATTGTTAGTGTTTTTGTAGATTAAATAAATTAGAAAACTAGTTTCTGACATTTCTCATTTTCGTTTAGTTTAACTTAATGTACTAAAATAACGAAAACTGAAGTAAAAATTAATTAAAACTATATAAAACATATAACCCCCCCCCCCCCAAAAGAAATAATAAAAATGAAATGAAATAATACATTACTACAACTTTAGCTAAAATTATTAAAATGAAAACAAAATCTAAAAAAATTAATAAAAACTATAATAGTATTTCAGTACTAAATTAGCACTGTTGTGCATGCAAAATTTTATATATATATATATATATATATATATATATATATATATATATATATATGTGTGTGTGTGTGTGTGTGTATATGAAACATTAAAAATAAAGAAATAATGAAAACAGAAAATATAAAAAATTTACATATTTTTTAAAATATTAATAAAAACTATAATAGTATTTCAGTGGTACTAACACTGTAGTGAAAAATAAATGTCTTAATTCATAAATGATGTCTAAATTCACTTGTATCTTTTAAAATGATTGATCATTATTTTATTATTGGAGTGCTTGTCAGCCAGTCAGATTCAAGAATTCAACAGTGTTGTGTCAAATTTGAATGTTTTTGCTGTTATAGTCACAAAACGTTTTGTCCAGCTGTTTGAACAGCATTATTTATGATAACAGAAACTTGATCACCACTGCATGAATCTCTGAAAGATAAACATATTTGATAATGCATGGGAAATGATGTGATGTTATCGGGCACCTCAGTCTGTTTTCATTTCTAATCACAGGGATTTTAGTGCCTTGTGGTTTTGTTTGGCAGGACGGTGATGGCTGTGAAGCTGTGAAGCGTGAGTCAGCTCAATATCCAGTCCTCCAGTCAGGCTCTGAGTTTCATCTTTTCCTGAACGCTGCAGTCAAACTCCGTGCCAGCAGTCTCTCTCAGGACGAGTCTTGCCAGTGTTTGTTCAAAGCGTTGCGAACACATTGTTGCGGGTCGTTCGGTGGCCTGGCCAAGGCCAGTTCACGGAGCGAGGATGAAAAGGACAAGAGGGAAAGAGGGGGAACGGAGAGAAAGAAAGGTTGAGAGTTCACAAAGACTGATGAATGTGTGTGTTCTCAGTTATCCATCTGCAGACAACACACTCAAACGACAGACCAGGGACTCCTGGCACGTCTGCTGTCTTCATCTCTCGTTCCTTCTCACTTTCTTCTACCTTTGATTAGTCGCTCTCTGGGGTTCAGACTCATATTCTCAATAGGGATGCACTGGTTTTAAATTTCTACCTGAAAAAAAAAATGCAGACATTAAAATGAACAATGATTTAAAATGATACAAGTGAACTTAGACATCACAACATTATAATATAAAGAATAAAAAAAAAAAAAAAATATATATATATATATATATATAATATATATATATATATATATATTTCACACTGTATATTATAATTATGTGATGCCTAAATTCACATTTTTGTTAAAGTGTTTTATTTTTTATTTTTTTTTTACACACAATACTGTCGTAACATTTAGTAAGTACAATTGAATATCTTCCAGGTTATCAGTATTAGCATATTATTAATTAAAAGTGATCAGCCATAACATTAAAATAATTATCATGAGATTTCCTGAAGATTGCATTTAACAATGTTATTAAATTATTAATGTTTTTGAACATTACCTTTAAGTGAGCATTAGATGATGGAAAGAGAAACAAGCTTTTATAATTAAATATTCAATTATATTAAATTATATGTTTGCATATATAAGATATATAAAATATATATATATTATATATATATATAAAAACAGTTCATTATATTATATTATATTATATAACATTTTATAAATACTGTGCATCCCTAATTCTCACAGTTCACAAGACAGTACCTAGCAATATAAACAATGTGAAAAATGCATCTTGTATATCAGACTGCAAAAAAAGTCTTATCATTACTGTTGATTTGTTAATTGCGAGTGCTTACAGATCTGACCCATGTTGTGTGATTCATCTCTTGCACATCCTCTGCCCTGAGGCTGAAGATGTTTGGTCCTCATCCAGCAACCATATTTCTTCCTGGATGTGGACCAAAGACCTCCATACCTTCCAGATGAGGTCTGATAGAGCACAATATGGCCCGAGAGCTATGTCCCCCCTGAGGGACATATATTGAGAGCAGTCCGTGTGAGAGTGGTTTTATGTGTTGGGCGTGTGCACGGTTGATAGATGCCTGTGAACTCCAGACCGCATCCAGATATGCCATGAGGACGAGAGACTCAGGGCGTTTTACACTAGAGCTTTTGCTCCATTTGACGTCAGCGCTTCGATTGTTTGGTTGCCGTGAACTCGGGTGCTAGAGGAACCACACCTGAGTCTGTCTGAAAACGAATCTAGGACACAAGATCATTTTGGCCTATTTTGCTGAAGTTAACCACTATTGACAATTAAAGGGACAGTTCACCCAAAAATGAAAATGAACAAGATTTACTCAACCTTAAGCCAGATGACTTTCTTCTTTCAGACGAACACAATCAAAGTTTTATATATATATATATATATAATTATATATATATATATATATATATATATATATATATATATATATATATATATTATTAAAAAAAATGTCCTGGCTCTTCCAAGTTTTATGATAGCAGTGAATTGGGGTTAAGATTCTAAAGGCAAAAAAGTGCGTCCATCCATCATAATAAGTGCTCCAGACGTCTCCGAGAGGTGAATACAAGCCTTCTGAAGCAAATCGATGCATTTGTGTAAGAAAAATATTAATATTTAGAATGTGCTAGTTTCGCTCACAGCAAAGAAAAACCAGTCTCCTCTTTGGCTTATATTGAAATCCATCAACAGTTTTCTTTATAAATCCTCATTTTCTACTTCTAATTCGTAATCGGTGTTTTGTTTTGCTCTCTTCTCCGCGCTTCCTCATTTGTCACTTAAGCCTACGTCATCTGCTGGAACGCCTTGAAAAAAGAGGTTTTCACAGTGATGAACCATTTTGGGTTCCTAAAAGAACTTTCAGAGAACAGTTCTTAAAAAGAACCATTTCCACTATAAAGAACCTTCTGTGCATTTGAAAGGCTCCATGGATGTTAAAGGTTCTTCATGCCAATAAAGAACCTGTATTTTTAGGAGTATAAGAGCAATCAGATGTGGGTTTGGGCCATGCAGACAAATGGATCTTGTCTCTTAAAGTATAACATTCCTGAGTCTTTAGCCCAATTGATATTTCCAGAGTCAGTGTTGGCTGTTCAGGTCGGGATGACCGAAGCTCAAGGAAATGATTCGTATTCATGTGAATGTGTGTGGTTTGACTCCTCCTGAACTAATGTGGAGATAAGATTCCATTCGGATGAAATCAGTAGCTGCTCACGTCCAAACTCAGATGTTCTCCTCCACACCCAAACTCATATTACCCCGGCGCTGACACCTCCGTCCACTTTAACCTGTCCCATCAACACTCCAGCTTCAGACAGGTTGTTTATCAGATTGTTTTAGTGTGGTAAAGTGTGTTTTAAGAAAAATCCTCTCGTTAGAGTGTAGTTTTAAATCAGGAAAAAGATTGTTAAATTGAAAAAGTTTGCATCCCCTTGAACCCTTTTTTGTTGTTGTTGTTTTTTTAACAAGCATGCACTCAAAAAAAAAAAAATTAAACTTACTAAATTTCAAAAATAATGTCGTTATGTTTCGAAAAAACTTGTTACATTTCGAAAAAAAAAACCTAAATAAAATGTTGAGAATAAACTCAATAAATTCTGAGAAAAAAAGTCATTAAATTTCAAGAAAAAAAAATTTGAGAGAAAAAACCTAGTTAAATTTTGAGAAAAATTCAAAATAAAATGTTGAGAATAAACTCATTAAATTAAGAGAAAAAGGTTCAATTGTGAGAAAAAACTCATTGAATTTCGTTTAAATTTCGTTGTTTAGTCGCAACATTTATTTGGACTTTTTTCTCGAAATTTAACGATTCTTTTCTTGAAATTTAACACATTTTTTTCTCGTAATTTAACGAGTTTAATCAAAACATTTTATTTCTACTTTTCTCAAAATTTTATGTTTTTTTTTCTCTCAAAATTTAACATGTTTTTTATCATAATTGAACGAGTTTAATCTCAACATTTTATTTTGACTTTTTTCTCGAAATTTAACTACTTTAATCTCGAGATGGTTTTATTTTTTTATTATTGCGTGGCCCTAATCATCTTCCGTATTTCAGTGATCAGTTCTTAAAAGAACCATTTTTTTTTTCTTAGTGTGAAGAACATTTAAAAAAATCGAAAGAACCTTTTTCCACTATAAGAATCTTTTGTGGAATGAAAAGATTCCATGGATGTTAAAGGTTCATCACGGAAGTGTCGGTGTCAGTAAAGAACCTTTATAAGTAAGCGTGGTGGATTTTTTTTCTTCTTCTATCGATCATGACTTGATAAAAGGTACATACCTGGAATGAACAAAAGTCACTTTCCAAAAAAAGCTAATACATACGTGTCCGAAATTAATTTGTGGTAAAAACTTTAATGTTTTTACCAAAAATTAATTTGTGGTAAAAACATTACTGTAAGCTGCTGAAAAACCAGCGTGACTCCATAAAGACAAAAAATATGTGTTTTTAATGTGTATTTTTAAATATAGAATAAAAAAGACAAAGTATATCAGGAAAATATATATTTACAGTCCATTTATTTAAATGCATTTTGAATATATCATTTTTTTTTATTTTATAATATGTATTTTATAATTATTTCCCAGATATTTTTGTCCATATTTTAAAACATTTATTTATTTATTTAAATTTCCATTCAATTTATTTAAATTGCCAACTTACTGTTTCGAGTCCGATAAACACATAAATGGTTTTTGCAACTTGTGACTGTGTTGATCCATCATCTAGACCAGCATAAACCAGCCTGAATATCCAAGCTGGTCCTTTCAGCAGAGTTTGACCTTTGACCTTTCAGAGTAAATGTCATAGTTGCGCAGAAATACACATTGTCTTTAGAAATCTCTGTATCTAAATTTTTTTTCCCAGCGTTTGAACTGTTGTTTGCAGCTAGTGATAATGCCAGCGTGGTTTCAGAAGCAAGGTTATGATGTCAGAGTGATTTAACCGTCTGTCATTCACATTTTCACATCACAGACAGGCCCTGATCTGCCTTCTATCACACAGTCAACTTTAAAAGACAGGAAGAGGAGACTTTTTTAGATGTCAGTCGTTCAGTCATCATGGTTCAAGACAGACACCTGCTTTCAACAACCCATTCATCTCTCAATCTCTGTTCTGTCTCTATATTAGAAAGCAGTTTAAAAGTTTTTAATTTTTTTTAAGGTTAGCAGCCAACTGGCAAAGGATTTATTCAACAAACTTGTATTTTGTATTTGTATTGTATTACTTGTATTTGATGCTTAGCAATTGTCAATTTTGGATTTTGGCTGAAAGCATGTGACCTGTTTTATCAATGAGTCAAGCTTTCATGAGTGTCTCACATGTCTCTCTCTGTCTCTACAGTGTGTCCAGGGTCATCAGGCTAATAGAGACTCTCGGATCCTTTGGGTCAAAGATGACAACTTGCTCACTACTGGCTTTAACCAGGTAATTCTGAAGTTTACTATATACTTAAACGTACAGTGAAAGGAAAAAAGCATGATTATGTTTAATGTAGTGTAATGTGCATTAAATCACTCATTTATAATGTTTGCTTCTCCGATGTGTTAGTAATGGAATTTGAAGTGTAAGTGCATCTGTGTTTGCAGATGAGGCAGCAGGAAGTGAGACTCTGGGACAGCAGGAAGTTGAGCTCGTCTCTCAGCTCTCTGTCTTTGGCCACCTCCAACGCGTAAGTCAAACACATTAAAGCGATTCTTGCGCTCCACATGTGATGGGATTTGACAGATTTTCTGTGGTTTGTGTAGGGAAAATCATTGCAGTCTGCAAGTGTGTAAATGCGTGTGCTGAACGGAAGAAAAACCTTGAGCATCAATGACCACATTTACATGTATATAGTTCATTAAATCTTTTATTCTGAAAAAAAAAAAAAAAAAATCAATGCATTAATTCTTATATCCTTTAAAACGGCATGCAAGAGTATAATAAATGGAAAAATGCATGTCATTTTTCTGACGCTTACTCCCGTATGCATATTGACTGATGTTCACTTCTTTTAATATTTAATATTTAGTTTGGGGTCATTAGAATTTTTTTTTTTAAGAAATCAATTTTATTCAGCAAGGATGCATTAAATTGATAAAAAATTACAGTAAAGACATTCAAAATATTTGCAAAATATTTTTATTTCAAATAAATGCTGTTCTTTTGAACTTTGTTTATCAAAGAATCCTGAAAAAAAATGCAGCACAGATGTTTTCAACATTAATTATCAGAAATGTTTATGAGCAGCAAATCATCATATTAAAATGATTTCTGAAGGATCATGTGACACTGAAGACTGGAGTAATGAAGATGAAAACTCAGCTTCGCATCACAGGAATAAATTGCATTATACAGTATATTCAAATAGGAAATGTTTATTTTAAATTATAAAAATATTTCACATTATTGAAGTTTTTCCTGTATTTTTAATCAAATAAATGCATCCTTAATGAGCATACCAGACTTCTTTCAAAATTAATAAAAAATCTGACTGGCAACTTTATGCTGAATTTAAAATCTGAATATGTAGTTCAAATATAATATAATGAAGTACAGTTTAGTAGTGATTTAGGAATATGCCTGTGCATCTGAATGTGGTCCTTGAAAGAGCTGGTTCAAGTCTTTCTCCAGTTTCAGCGTTGTGGAGTTTATTTTAGTAGCGTGGCTGTACGCTCTGATTGTAATGGCCGAGGTCCATCAGGAGGGATCCCATGTGCCTCTGCTCTCCTGCAGCCGTGTTTACAGAAGAAACCCTGCAGCTTACATGCTAGTGTTGTGGCAGTGCTATAGCAGCACCTCTGTTTCCTCTCCTCTGGACAGCGGGCGGTTTGTGCTGTGGTTCTGCGTGCCGCTCAGCCGTAGAGGTGTGTATGGAGCGAGTGGAGAGGTGATTTTCTAGCATGAACACACCGAGGTTGTTCTGTAAGAATGCTTTGTTTGCATAAAGTTTTACACAGTAGGGTTTTAAACACCCAGCTCTCTGGGTCTGGCCTGGTTTCCTCTGGTCAGGCGGATGGAACCATTATTTTTAATAGTGATATATGCACCATTGTAGGAGATTATACGATCCATGAATGTTTTACAGGATCTCAGAAGCTTGTTTCAATAGCCAGATTGTGACTTTATTTGACTTGGACTGAAAGATGTGAGACAACTAAGCTGCTGCCCATCTGCCATTCATCCCTTGGAGGAGGCATGAAGTATTTGCCATTGTTGTGTTATTGGTTGACAGAGGAGAGGCAGATCATCTGGAGTCAAGCTGTCCGGCATTCTTACATTTTCCTCATGTCAGCACTAGCATAGACAGCCGTTAACGCTTCAGTTCACTCCTAAAAATAAAGGTCCCACTGACCCTTTTCCCACTAAAATTGTGCCAATGAAGCTGAAGCTTGTGTGCTTCTATGGCAGAAAAGGCGACTCTGGGCCTGAAACACTAGATTAAAAATTAGTATTTACAAGCTTTTTACACTGTAATCACATGATCAGTTGACAGACGTTCCTGTTTAGTGTATTGCATTGCACAACAAATCCAGCCACTTTCTTTTATCTGTCAGATATATGTATATATATATATATATATATATATATATATATATATATATATATATATATATATATATATATATATATATATATATATATATGTATACATACATATGTGTGTATACTTACTATTTATATTATATTTAAAATCATTTTATTTCATTTATATATAGCTTATAGCTTGTAAGGCTAATGTTTCAGAATAACTCCATCATCCCTGAAATGTCTTTCACTTCTTGGCCCATTTTGTAAAGTGAGCTTTGGCATAATCCTCATGCCTCTTGACTTTTTTGATGTGCATCAATGGTTATTTCAGGGTGAACTATGGATCACTTTTCATTCACTTCTGTTCAGCTGAACTGACTCCAAATGACGGTGATTGTAATGGAGGGTCAGCTGTCTTTAAAATCTCACGCATGAGGCCAGCAGGTGTGAGCAAGGGCTTTATTTTCACCTATCCGAGCATCTTTCCCTGTTGTGTTTTCCTGCATCTTCAGCTGTATACGTCAGATCTTGGAGCCGTGTTCATCTTAAAGGGATAGTTCACCCAAAAATAAAAATGTGATGTTTATCTGCTTACCCCTGGGGCATCCAAGATATAGGTGACTTTGTTTCTTCAGTAGAACACAAATTATGTTTTTTTTTTACTTCAGCCGTTGCAGTCTTTCAGTCTATAACGCATGGCAAATGGTAATCGAATCTATGAGAGAGAAAAAAAAACATGCACAGAAAAATCCAAATTAAATATTAATTATATTTAATATTTATATTTAATTAATAACAGGCATTTATAATAATTTATTATTTGTATTATTTATTTTTATAATAAATTATATTGTTATCATTTTTTATTTTATTAATATTTGATCTATCAAGTGCTGCTCAGCTCTGAAATCGTACTTTTCCCATATACTGTCGTGACTTAACCATGATACAGTACTTTTTTCCTGTGATGAACCCATTACATTCTCTTTATTCTGGGCTGAAGTTGGACTTGTTGTGCGTAAATGGATGGGTGCTTTAATTGATATGGAGTATAACAGTCCTCATGCTTGTTTTCCATATTGAACTGATTTTAATCTCAATTGGAGCTCGTTGCAGCCACACCCCCACCTCATAAACATAATTATAATGACTGTAATTGGACCTTCTGGCCCGGTTGTAATCAACGAACTTAACAATTCCACTCAATTGCAACCAGCTTTTTAAGTAAAGCAGTGTAGTTCACAATCCCATTTGGGCTTTCTGGAGACCTACAGTACTTCCCCTAGGACACATATTTAGGTGGACAATCACACCCGGACAGGCAATTGGTCATCGATATATGTTGTAAACCCTTTTGGTGTGTAGCTTCTTCTCCGCTGAGGCCTTGTCGTAGCTGTTGAAAGCGACCAAAAATGCCAATTCCTGGATCTCCATGGGTCTTTTGTGTTGAGTATTGAGTGTGTTTAACAGGGTCTCTGGGGCTTGGGTGGAGTTTGTTTATTTGACTTTGCCTATTCGTTCTGCTCCGGCTCCGGCCACGGCACACTCAGGCATCTGCTGTAATCTATCCAAACTCGCTATAATCAGCCGGATTGAGGAGCCTCACTAATAAATGCCCCCTTTCTTCCCGCTTGCCAAATCAAACCCATATGAAGGCCAGGATTACCGGCAGCTGTACTCCAGAAAGAGGGGGAACGCTGTGTTTATGTTTGGCGTGTGTTGGGCCGGCTGTACAGTAGTTTCATTTTCCTCCCTCGGTGCTCTTTTCTGCTGTCAGTTCGTTTTCTTTTGAGATACTTTGTGTAGATGGAGCCAGAGCTGCGGTTGCGCTCAGATCTGGACACCAAGGTCACGTCGGGATTCAAAGTCCAGGTGTTGAGGTGAAATGGCCTAATTTTGAGGTCAGTGGAAGTGGGGGGGGGGGGGTGATGGAAAGACGTTTTGGCCTGAAAAGGTTGAGGTAAAAAAAAACGGGCTGCCAAATGTGGTCCAGTACAGTACCACAGTTCAATCTTTCCTCCAGAACTTTGGTAAGCTGTCAAAAACTTGCCGTTTTTTTCACCCACGTCTGTGCTCTTTACCTGGTGACCTCCATCCCGAGTCGAACTCAAACTCAATGGGATTCCATTTAAACGGCGCATGCTGAGGACTAATAAAGAGCTCTAGGGTCTCTCGGAAAGATGGTTGTGGAAACATTTGACAGCTGGCGGTTGAGCTCCCCCATAAACCCCTGGAGTCTTTGTGTCCGTCCCGCAGGTATTTTCAAAGTGTCCGTGGAATAAGTCCCTTTTTGTGCCGTTGAAAAAGAATAACAAAAAGTAAAAGAAGAAAAATGCTCCCTTTTCCACTCTTTTTTTCCCCCCACAAATATGGTTTTAATTAGGAATTTAGTTCTTCTTCCATCTGCTGGGCTGTTGTTATTCTTATGTGGTGTTTTAAACTGTCCTGAAGCTGGTTTGTTTGGTTTTGGGAATTGTTTTGTAATGTTCTATCCATGTTTTGGCTGTCTGTTAAATGGGTTGATTATAATATTGTCTTTCTCGTTTGTAGTAGCATATTGGAGAATCTGACAATATAAATGTATAAGAGCATGTCCCTGTTGCGCCATATACAGCAATATTTGGATTCATCTGCTCATGATCACATTTAACCATTTACTGTACTGTACTGTACTGCTTATAGTTGATTATATATGGTATAAAGTACCATAGTTTGTCATGAAAAACATGAAATATTGTGAATTTATTTTTATAATTTTTATTTTTTAATTTTTAGATATTTAATATTTAATTATTTTCAGAACCATAGAAAACTTGGAAATTACTATACATTTTGACATTTATGGTTTAATTTTGTAAAGTGAAAAATAATTATGAAAACGGAATTTTATTAATCTTTTAATTTTACCATAGGTATATCTGGGAATATTGAATAATCTTAATATTTTGATTTATTATTGAATTTAATAAAAGTACATTGAAGTTGTTTTTATGTTTTATTTTTAATAATTTATTTTAGATTTTTAAGTTTCATTATTTTATATGGAAAGTTAAATTAATACAGTGTTATTTTTTAAATATTTATATATTTCATTTATTTTATAATTTTAATTTTTTTTTAAATCTGTTACTTTTAATAATGTGTATTATTTATTTATTTTTATTTTTTTTGGAAATTGTGCAGATTTTTCCAGAAATTATTCCATTCCACAATTTTCCAATTCCATGATATTATGGATTTATTTTGAAAAATTATTAATGTAAATATTATTTATATCATTTATATTTAATTTTAAATCTCTTTTTTTTTTTTTTACAAAATCATATGCAACATCTATGAATATTAATATTGTAGTTTTATTCTGTATATTTCAAATTGCACATTGATGCTATCAAATGTTAGTACCATTGTATTTTGAAATTTATTTTGAATGGTATATATTGAGCTACAACATTTCTGTAGCTCAAAGTAGAGCTAATATCCTGTTCTCCTCTCACAGTCCCCTATATATCCCTCTCTTTCTTTCTATGTTTTTTTCTGAAGTGTCTGTAGGTTGGTTGTAAAAGTTTTGGAGCTGTGTGTTGAGCGGCCATCCTCCGCACACAGACACAGAGCGAGCGTGTGTTTCACATTAGTGCATGCTTTCCTGCGCTGCTGCACTGGAGAGGCCAATAAGTGCTGCCAGCACGGAGTGCCACTTTAACACACACACACATAAACACACACACACACACACACACACAGCATGCTGACTCCCATTAATATAGCCTTAAAGAAAATGAAATCAAATTTGGAAAGTTTGCAACATGGAAAAATGCTATATGGAATAATTTGAAATGATTTTAATGTAACTTGGCATTTCGAACAATTCAAAAGCAAGGGCTCCTGTCAGGACGCCGTGATCTGATGCCGTTTATTTGTCTGTAGAATAACAGAAACATATTAGTGTCAGTTGAGCAGCAGATGAGTTACTCTTGTGATCTGATTGAGGTTTAGTCTGAGTGTTTGTGTACGCACCTGCCCATCACACTTCCTTTGAGCGACTCATTGTGTTTGTCTTTCAGAAGTTTTCATGGCTGATTGCGGTGGGTCAGTATATTCAGATGGACTAGTCCTCGTCTGTCAGGTCCTCAAGGAGATGTTATGACAGTGTAAGTCATTCACCTGCTTGTGTGGAGGGCGAGCGGAAGAAATTAAGACTTTAATGAGATTCCCAACTTGTCCAAATGGGACGTGGGTGGGACACGAAAGAATTTCCTCATGCTGGGAGACAGGGAATGAAAAGAAAAGGTGGAGAGGCTTTTGAAAGAACAGCAGCAGTCATTCATGAAGAGTTTTTCTTTCAATTTTGCTTGAATGGATTTTAGGGCTTCAATGTGATGCTCGCTTTCTGAAAAGTTTGTTAGTCAGTTGGTATATATGAACATTATATTAATATGTGAACATTTTTAGTGTATTTTACCTCAGGTTTTGATGTGGTTTAATGTGGCCGGGTCAGATTTGAGCAGCCATGTGTTGATAACATTTCATCAAGCTGGCGTATAAAGTCGGTGCTTTAAAACAGAATGTTTGGGAATATATGTACTGCATGTATGCAATATACCACTCACAGACGGAAGCAAATCATAGTGTAACATCCACATTCCTGCATAGTTTTAACTCCTTTTTTATTACCCACAGTCATGCAGCCAAGTGTGTGTTTTGTCTTTGCAATCATTTTTTTATTTCACTCAGGCTGCAGGCAACATTGATGGAGTAAGACCTCAAAAGTCCATACAGTGGAAATCAGTGGGCTCCAGTGTTGTTTGGACACCAATGTTCTTCTTTTTTTGTTTCACAGAAATAAGAGAAGGTCTTAAGGTTGGACTATAAACACTAGCATTGGTGGTCAGTCACTCCATCACACTCGTCAGGAGTCGCTCTTTCAGTGTTGCTGAATGTTCCCCATCACTGGGTGAGGAAGATGACTGACTGAATGGGGTCTGTAGTGTGTGTATGACCTCTCGGTGTGTGTCTATCACGCTTCACTGGTGCTGTGTGCTTCTGCGGCACACATGAGCTCTTTACACACACTCAGACAAACACATGTAGCTTTTATTCACATCTTTCTTCAGGACCTCCAGAAATCAGTGTTGTACTGGATTCTGTTGTGTTTTGTTCAAACGTCCATCATCCCGCGAGCGCTCATTATGTCTGACATTTCTCCTCACTCCTGTTTTCGTCACGCTTTGGGTCTCTCGGAACATCTCATGCATTTTTACTGCCTTTGAATTTATTCTTCAAACCAGTTTGTTATAGTTTTAAATTTTTATTTTATTTTTTTATATTTATTTAATATTTAATAGTATTTATTTATTAAGTTGGTTTCATTTTCTTGTTAATTTTAGATTCTTTCTTTTTTTTGAATGTTGTGTATTTTATTTATGTAAAAAAAAATGTTTTGTTTGTTTTAATTTTAATATTTTAGGTCTGCCTAAGTTAATGTATAACTGTTTTGCTGCCAATTTTGTTTAAAGCTGTTTAATGCAATAAATGAAAAAAAAAATAATATATATATATATATATATATAAATATATATATATATATATATATATATAAATATACCAACATACCTAAAATTTAAAATTAATTTATATCCTTTTTTTAATTAAATTTAATATTTATTTTACATTTTTAAATTTTTTTTGATTGTAAATAAGTAATAATTAGATAAAATATTATTATTATTATTATTTAATTTTATTTAATTATTTAATATAATTATAATTTAATTATTATTCATTTTACATATACCTGAAATAAAAATGGCCATTTTTAATTTCTTTGTTTTTAATTTTATTAAAATATTATTTAATACATTTATCTATTTATTGGTATTTAATTTTATTAATTTATTTCTGTTTTACTAATTGTTTATATTAATATATTGTTTATATACTGTACTGTACGTTTCAGCTTGTTCCAAATCTGTCCATTAGTCTTTTTTATAGCAGAAGCAGTTTACTGAGACTGGCATTCTTCAGCAGCCGTTTCGCTCCGACGCTCTTTTACGCTCTTTTGTGTTGCTTCTTCTTTTGGGACTTTTCCCCGTATATAATGCTCTTCTTGTGTGCAAGCAGGCGGTGAAACCACAGTGCCCTGAAGCCCACCGGAGCAAAGCTGCCCCTCAATTTGAGCGCGATGGAAAATATATGAGCTTAAAAAAGAAAAGCTTCTTTTTAAAGCAGCAGAAAAACCCCTGCACACGTACAAACACGACACGTATCTCAACCCCTACTTTACAAACCACCTTTCTGGAAGAGGCCCCGAATAAATAGACACCTATCCATGTGCGCGAGGACAGGAAATGAAAAAACCTTGGCTGCAGTGTTGACCTCTCTGCGGTTCATTGTAAATGACATCTCTTTGGAGGTAAAAATGTTGAGTTTCCCCAGCCCTCGTCTCTCTCTCAGGAGATGGATTAAGAAGCTGTTGTGGTCGAGGGGCAGCCTGGACGTCCGAGAGCCGGTGAGACGAGGGTCATTAGGGCTGATCTGCAGTTTCCACTGGGTAGTGGATCGGCTGCGAGGTGGACGCTGGTATTTGTGTAGTGCGGTGCCAGACGGGGCCTAATTTGCCTCGCTGTTTATTACAGAGCAGCACAGACGGTCTGAACCGCGCTCTCATGAGCCAGGCCTTGAGCTCACGTACAAAAACCTCTTAAAACTGGATAGTATTTGCCATTTTTGGAGATGGAGATGTTTGAGAGTACTGTTCAGTGTGTGCTAGATGCAAGGCCTCACTGCAGAAATGAGTTTTAATTAGAGAAAAGATGCATTTTCTGGAGAAGCAACAGTGTGTGAGATATCAAGATTTATTTCATAGATTGTATCTTGAAGAGGAATGGATTTTAATTTATTGCATTTATTTTATTTTATATTGTTTTTAACATTTATTTCAGCTTATTAAGACAAAATACACTTGTGTTAACGATACGTTCATTGAAAATGATGAAAATGAAATTGCAAAATAATGCAATTTCAAGTAACTGTTTTCTATTTGAATATAGTGTCAAATGTAATTTATTCCTGTGATCAAAGCTGAATTTTTTAGCATCATTACTCCAGTCTTCAGTGTCACATGATCCTTCAGAAATCATTCTAATATGCTGATTTGATGCTTAAACATTTCTGATTATTATCAGTCTTGAAAACAGTTGTGCTGCTTCATATTTTTGTGGAAACCATGATGCATTTTTTTTCAGCATTCTTTGATGAACAGAAAGTTCGAAAGAACAGCTTTTGTTTGAAATATAAAACTTTCGTAACATTATAAATGTGTTTTTACTGTCACTTAAGCAATTTAATGCATCCTTGCTGAATAAAAGTGTTAATTTCTGTAAAAAATAAATAAATAAAAAAGAACTTACTCAAACATTTGAATCATAGTGTATCATGCTTTCCACAAAAACTGTTTTAAACATTGATAATAATAAGAAATGTTTCTTGAGCAGCAAAACGGCATATTATAATTATAATGACCTCAGAAGACTTCAAATATACTGTTGTGTGGATTTGAGCTTTGTAAAGATTATTCCTTTTGTGTTTAATGGAAAAAACAACCACATGCGGGTTTGGAACGACACGAGGATGAGTAAAACTTCCATTGTGAGTGAACCGTCCCTTTAAGTCTCACTCAGTTTATGCTGAAATGTCTCATTTTTGCATAATGTTTAGTGTTCGTTGTCTGTCTTCTCCTTCTTTTCCCCATCAATGTCATTCTTGTGCTCATGTTTGATGGTTCTGCTGATTTAAAGTGCTTCTTAATTGGCCTGACAACATCTCATAAAGGTTATGTGCTTCCTGAGCCGCCACTCAGGCTCTCAGTGTGAATCAGACTCGGAGAGCATGTCAGAGTCCAGACTCTTCCTGCAATTAAAGTCCAGCTCTCTGAATAACTATACCTGCTCTGTCTGACCGCATGTGAGCGTCTGTTTGTTGTGGAGCAGACGTCCCGTTCAGAGGTCACGCCGGTCAGAGGTCACGTCTTCTCCTGGCTCGCGGTAAAAGACGCTCTTTATGAGCAGTGCAGCGTGGGAGGGCCGCTGCGTTTGTTGAGTTTGGGATTTAACTAGATTTGATGTTACGGCCCACCCAGTGATGTGTTAGTGGAGTCAGTTCAGCTTCATTTAGCTTGAAATGATTTAATCTTAGAAGATCATATTAACTGTTATGTGGAATTATGTTACTTTAGAAGAAATATGGGCGATGCTCATATGCTCACTGATACTGAACATCTGTCGTATGATTCTTGCACAAATGACTCTCATGAACCAGTTCTTTTTAGTGAATCAGAAATATACAGAGTGACCAGTGCAGTCTGAATCTTTAATGAGTCATACTGTTTAGTGAATCAAAACACACTCTAGGACTTTAAAGTGACTTTTCAGGCATAAATTTAAATCCAATAAATTGACCTTGGCCACATATTAAACAAAAATAGTAAACAAATGTGGTAACATTTCACTGATTTATATATATATATATATATATATATATATATATATATATATATATATATATATATATATATATAAAATAGGCCTCCTACTGACAAAATTCTGGACTCTGTCATATAAACAAGTTGTGAGTTACTACACTGATTTAAATCTTACATTCAGTTGTAAGTTGTATGTGTTTGATTCACTAAAAAGAAAATCAGAGAAAATAAATGCTCATTCTGAGTCATTTGTTAAGAAATTGGACTGCTCTGATCATGCTATGTTTTTGATTCACTCAAAAGAACTGGTTTATAAAATGCATTTAAGGAGTTGGACTACAGGTGGCCACAGTAAAAAGTCAGTCGTTTGGGAGTTCATTGTTTTTGCTGTACATTTTTTGATTCACTAAAAAGAATCAGCTCATAAGAGTCATTTATTTAGGAATTGGACTACTCCGATCATGCTGCATGTTCTTGATTCACTAAGAAGAATCAGCTTATAAAAGTCATTCGATAAGGAATTGGTCTACATCTGGTCACACTGTTTGTTTTTTTTTCCATTAAAAAGAAATATTAGTCATTAGGAATTAGGAATCAACTAATAAAATTCATTTGTTTCAGAATTGAAATTCACTGGTTACACTGTGCAGTATGCTTTTAAATCACACACAAAAAAAGAAACCAGTTCATGAGACTCATTCATTTTTGAATCTAGTGAACTAACTGGTTGTGTGGTCTGTTTTTGATTCACTGAAAGGAACCTCATAATAATAATCATTTTTTTAATAATACAACAAAACATGCTCCTCCTTCTTTTTGTGAAGTCATCCGTTTCTAGTATTGTGTTTAAGAATGAAACTGGTTCTGAATAAGACCTGGTTCTCAGTTCTCAACCCTAATGATTTCACATGCTTCCTGGATGATTGTTTTAGCTTTGACACCAAAGAAAAGAACTGTTTAAGTGAACGCATAACATGAAGAACAGAACCATTGTAATTGCCCGTAGGGTGAGTCCAGTCTTGGGAGTAGGTGACCAAAGACATGTTTGTGTTGCTGTCAAAGTAGTGTCTGTGTGGTCCGACACAGCTGCCTCTGAATCCTGCTCAGGCTTTGTCTGCAAGGGACAGTGAAGCACCAATGCACACACACACACGCACGCACACACACATCTTCTCTGTGCTGGACTGAGATATTGTTTTTCATGAGCAGAAACGATGACTGCAGGCTGTGTTTTTGGGCTGTTTTCCTACTGTCACGCTCGGAGCCCCTCTTAGCTTCAGCACTTTATGAGGCCCGGGTTTGCACTTCCACACAAGTGTGTGTGTGTGTGTGTGTGTGTGTGTGTGTGTGTGTGTGTGTGTGTTCCTCAAGTCACCCGCAGTGCAAAAATGTGTGTCCTCAAACTTCTTGTTGTAATTCAAGGTAGGCAGCAGCATTGAGTTCACATCCTCTTGCCCTTCACAATGTTTCTTTGTAAATAAATTTTTCACTACAAGACTAGAACTGACCGAAGCTGGCATTTGGTAATGAACTAGCCATGCAAAAAATGCATAAGGGCACATTGTACAACAAGAAAAAAGCCGTCTGTTCACGTAACAATTGTAAAAAAGAAAAAAGAAAGAACTGTAAAATATTTGATAAAAGTACTTCATTATTGTGCAAATTTAATGGGAACACTAATTACAGTAGGTTAAATTTGTTAACGTTAGTTAATGCACTAGGTCTCATTGATATCAAACAACGTTTTGATCTGTTTATTGATTATGCATTTAATAAATATATACATTTAATGATTTTAAATAATATTAAATAAAATATATTACATTACATTTTTAATTCATCTCTGATTTAAAGATCTAGGTTAATGTTTATTGATCAATTAACATTTACATTTATTAATTTTATAACTATTACATTTACTTTAATATTTAAATAAATTTGAATCATAATGATAACAATAACAATAACTTATTTTATTTATTTATTATAAATACATAAAAATCTGTTTGTTACCATTAGTTAATGCATTGGGTATCATTGACATCGAGCAACATTTTAACAGCATTTATTGATCCAGGTTAATGTTATTTTATCAATTCATTATGTTTGCATTTACGGTTTATGCATTATTTTACAACAATTACATTTAATTATACATTTAATAAATATACAAATGTAATGCATTCAAATAATAATAACATCCCTAAATAATACGTTTTATTTATTAGAATACATAAAATAATTAATCAGTTCATTAACTGATTTATTAATCTGTTAATGTTAATTTATCAGTCTTGATCTATTTACATTTACTATTTATAGATTTAATTTAAATGACATGTTTTTCTTTATTTAATAAATATAATATAATATATAATATTAATATATATAATTTTAATAACAATGATAGTTTTAGTATTTAATTGGACTACATTAGTCTACAACAAAGTGGTTTTGTTGTTCTGGAGGTGGTCTTTCTCTGCCCTTAGGCGAAGGTAGAGCTAAGTAGCTTATGTTTAAACTTCTAGTCTGTCGAGACCACATTCCTCACCCAAAACCGAACCGGGCTAGAAGGCATCTGTGAATCAGTTCTGGTGCTGTCAGCTCTGTTGATGTAGGTCCAGGTCATTAGGTTGTGAGATGTTCTAAACATTGACTAATGCATTTGTGTCATTTGTTTTCAGTCCAACTTCGTGAGCTCACGCTTGCTTCATTTCGCTTGGAGCTGATTTGTGTGAACCTGTGAGATAATACTGATGCAGATGTGTGAAAAATTCAACTCTTGTATTTCACTGCCTGTCTTTATTCTAGGTCACGTTCGGCTGGCTGATGGTGCATCTAAGGCTCTCAGTTCTGGGCCAAACACATAACCAAATTGAGAATGAATGTCTGATAAGGAAAACCAGGCTTTCCCACGCTAACGTGAACATGCGTTTGCACACGCTGCGGTCCTCCAGGAGAGAGTTGTGTTTTGGGTTTCAGACCGGCTACGCCTGGAGTTGGCAGCAGCGCTGAGCTTTATTACATATGGGCCGCTAATGGTTTCACTCTTCAAGTCATAGCACCTTTTCCAGCTGTGCTTTGCTCTGTATACCGACAATAAACACCCACAAATCACTTTCAAATCATCCTTTATAGTGTGTGGAAGATGTTAGACAGGCATTAGTGATTGAGAGCAGCTGTATAGTTTAGCAGATCTGTTCTGGTATCGGGTGATCTGGTCTCAGGTGATCCGGTCTCTGGTGATCTGGTCTCTGGTGATCCGGTCTTAGGTGATCCGGTCTCGGGTGATCTGGTCTCGGGTGATCCGGTCTCGAATGATCCGGTCTCAGGTGATTTAGTCTCAGGTGATCCGGTCTCTGGTGATCCGGTCTCAGGTGATCCGGTCTCTGGTGATCTGGTCTCTGGTGATCCGGTCTTAGGTGATCCGGTCTCGGGTGATCTGGTCTCGGGTGATCCGGTCTCGAGTGATCCGGTCTCAGGTGATTTAGTCTCAGGTGATCCGGTCTCTGGTGATCTGGTCTCTGGTGATCCGGTCTCGGGTGATTTGGTCTCGGGTGATCCGGTCTTAGGTGATCCGGTCTCGGGTGATCCGGTCTCGGGTGATCCGGTCTCGAGTGATCCGGTCTTAGGTGATCCGGTCTCGGGTGATCCGGTCTCGGGTGATTTCGTCTCGGGTGATCCGGTCTCGGGTGATTTAGTCTCGGGTGATCCGGTCTCTGGTGATCTGGCCTCTGGTGATCCGGTCTCGGGTGATTTGGTCTCGGGTGATCCGGTCTCGGGTGATCCGGTCTCGGGTGATCTGGTCTCGGGTGATCCGGTCTCGAGTGATCCGGTCTTAGGTGATCCGGTCTCGGGTGATCCGGTCTCGGGTGATTTCGTCTCGGGTGATCCGGTCTCGGGTGATCCGGTTTCGGGTGATCCGGTCTCGGGTGATTTAGTCTCGGGTGATCCGGTCTTACGTGATTTGGTCTCGGGTGATCCAGTCTCGGGTGATCCGGTCTTAGGTGATTTGGTCTCGGGTGATCCGATCTCGGGTGATCCGGTCTTAGGTGATTTGGTCTCGGGTGATCCGGTCTCGGGTGGGCTCATCCTTGGGTTGCATAAGACCACATTGTACAAAAGGAAGGAACTTGTTTTTAATGAAACAACTGATAAAAAAATATGAAGCACACTGTAGATTTTTTTTATTAAAGTTATGCAATAATACTTAAATTGAATGAAATACTGTAAATTTTACATGAACGCTTCAGTTTGTTAACATTAGTTAATGCATTGGGTGTCACTAACAATGAACAATATTTTTTACAGCATTTATTTATTTGTTAATTTTAAATTATTATTTTTTTACATTTATATATGTAATACATTTGTAATTTAATTTATTTATCAATTACTATTGATATTTATATATTCATTAACATTTAAAGTTATTTAATATATACATTTATCGTTATTATTATTATTAGTTTCATGTATTTAGTAATGTGGATTCTAATAACATCACTAATATTTTATTTATTTAACAATTATAATTTGTTTAGTTTATTTATCATTTATCATTTTAATATTTGCATATCCATTAACATTTATTTAATATAGAAATTAATTTAATTGAATTAATAATTATTTACATATTATTATTATTATTATTATTATTATTATTATTATTGGTTTATTTAATAATTTCATAATAATACAGCAACTAATCATTTATTTAACAATTATATATTTATGACTTTTTTATTTTTTTATGACATTAATATTTACATACCAATTAACATTTGCATTTATTTATTTAATATACAAATTTATTTTCTTTAATTTAATTAATCATTATTTATGTATATTACTACTGTTGATGATGATGATTCCTTTAATAGTTAATTCAATAAAAGTACTGCCACTAATAATCTATACAACCTGAAATTATTTTAATCTATTAAGAAATTAGCAATAACCAATATTAATAAATTATGTTAAAGTATTGTTCATTGTCAATTCATGATACCAAATACATTAGCTAACTAATGTAAACCTTATTGTAAAGTGCTAACAATTGAATTATATTACCACTTAAGTAAATGGTCAAAATTTCAGAGAACTAAATAAATAAAAATTTGTATAAATTAATTTGATAGGACATTTTGATGATATAATTGAATAAAACCGTAAAGCACTGAATCAAGGGAAAAAAATGGTTTTAAAAGAAAGCTTATTTGATCTGAAAGTTTGGAAAGCCTGTTTGTGTGAACTTTGTGGAAGAGTTTTAGTCTAATGGACATTAACATGCAGTGACATGATGAGACGGATGTTAATATCAGATATTACAAGTCACTGATTTCTCCATTTGATGCATAAAATTATTGGCATCACTCTTCATTTCCCCAAATGTGTAGCACGTTTGTTTAGTAAGTGGACGTCCCACCAGAACCATCTCCAGGATCCAACACCTCTGAGGTTTTTGAGCATTAGTACCCCAGCTTATTTTCCTCTCATGCCTTTCTTCTTCTCCATTGTTCAGTGAAATCCCCCTCCATCCTTTTCTTTCACATTTGCGGTTCATAATATCCACATGCCTCATGCGGAGCTCAGTGTTCACGGCATTCTTCTGTCATTATTCTTTCATTGTCTTTATTTTTCTTCATCATTCCAGTCTTCCCAGTCCCCATCTTCTCTATCTGCGATGCTAGCAGCAGCATTCCTGTGGTCTGTGGCCCCGGGGCCGGATTCAAACCCTACAAGAGGCCAATCCGTACAAATTGAGCGCCTTTCAGAGACTCAGTAGTCTATGCAGGGTGTATGGAAGTAAAATAATGCCAAAAGTATTTGAAATAAAACAGCCTGTTGAATTGCACTAACTGAAAAAAATATGCATTGTATTAACCGTGCTTGCATTTTAATGCCTTGTATTTTCAGAGCTTGCATTTTTAGGGGCTGAAATTCAACAGTTGCTTTTTTAAAGTGTCTGAAAATCTGTAAAGTGAAATAAAATGGACTGAAAATTGCCTGTTGAATATTATACATTGAATTTTTAAACAGATTGAATGTGTTGGAAGTGAACTCTGGAAGGTGAATATGAATTATTGAATTTTTAATTATGAAAATGTTTGTGAATTGTTTTGAATGAAAATATTCACAGCTTAAATACACAACTATGTTGAATTTCAACCCCTAAAAATGCAAGCCCTGAAAATACGAGGCATTAAAATGCAAGCAGGGTTAATACAATGCAAAAAAAATTTTTCAAGTAGTACAATTCAACAGGCTCTTTTATTTCAGATACTTTTGGCATTATTTTACTTCCATAAGGGTGTATATTTGGGGAAAAATGTCTTTATTTGAGAGATGTCTCTATTTTGTTATATCCAAAACGGCTTGAACTGCTGATGAACTGGCCTGTGCGGTTTTGCTGAAGGAAATCTGATAAGACCAAAGGCAGAATCTCCCACATGACTCTCCTCCAGCATAAGCGTGAGTGTCGTGGCTAGTTGTGTGATGTGGTGGGATGTTGTCGGTCTGTTTTCCCCCTACTGTATCGCCTACATATCAAACAAAATCCTCAATGAACAGCAATGAACAGAATAGACAGTGATAGATTGTTGCTTTCCCTTTCTTTGATTCCAAAGCCCAAGCCTGTAAGCAGTGAATATGACTTTTTGCAAATGGTGTATGTGTTGTAGGTATTTTTCCATTTTATGCAAATTCATTAAAACATTATTTATTTTTACAAAACTTATTTTGCATGCATTAAAATGAGTGGTGTCTGTTCTGTCGGTTTTTGTCTATTTTGTATCAAATACACAAAACTCAACAGTCCCTCGCTATCGATACTTCCACATATATATTATATTACCAACATTTCGGTCCCATGACCTTCACCTATATTTATCTGTCCTATTGCACATTATATTGCCATGGTGTCTAAATTCTTTAGTAGCGTACAAGCTTTTTATTTTAGCTTTTAGTGCTTTTTTAATTTTCTTTTAATTGATATATACACTATTTTTGTGGTTACTGGACAAAATATAATTATGGCCTTTTTGCCATCAGCCAGAATTTCAATATCAGTGCATCCCTAGACTGTAAATCGATCCCTCACAGCCTCTTTATCATTACAAGGTTCATACTCATGTTTTTACCTGTAGGTTTGGTGTAACAGTAGGGTATTTGTGGCAAGAATGAGGCATAAACCAGGACAAAAATGTGAAGGGGAGCCTCTTTTCATAAGACAATCTGGGTTATATGAAGCAACGGGAACACTTTTTGTAAGCGAAGAAAAAAAAGATATTTTTTTTTTAATAATTCCTTTGTCAATGGTCTCTTCTGTGTCTCTCCATATCACTGTATGCTGTGTACAGTATGCTCTTCTGTGTCATCCGTGCCACGACTACGACTTTCATACCTTTTCTGGACCTTGACACTGCTATTTACTTGGCAGTCTATGGAACATATGGAACAAAATATCTTAAATTGTGTTCCGAAGACTAACAGAGCTATTACGGGTTTGGAACGTCATCGGGGTAAGTGATTAATGACAAAATTTTCATTTTGGGGTGGAGTATTCCTTTAAGCCCTGGCATCATCACCCTAAAACTGAGCTTGGAAACAAAACCTCTGCAGCCCAACTTAAAAACAAGGAGCAGAACAGTATTTAGTCAGCAGTAATTTTCGGTGGAATTTTTGGAAGACAATTTGAAAAAGTCAGCTCGGGTGTCTACAATAGGCCCTTTGAGCCGCTCAGGTTGAGTCTGGCTTTGGAGTGCTGCCAGAGGACCAGCTCTCTTAAAATCACAGAATAATGGAGGCCTTTTATTGAAAGGCTGGAAAGCAGGCACACACACCGTCCACACACACACACACACACACATCCTGTGACTGACGTGCGCTTGTATGCTTTCTGGCCAAATTTGCCTACATCTGATGCCTTGGCTGTTGTTCTATCACTTTGAGTTAACAGGCGAAACCCTGTAAGATTTTATGTTTTTGTTTTTAATTGTTTGACATAATTGTGCTCATTACAAATGGAAATGCTGGACAGCACTGGGCTGTTTTATGTGTTTGTGCTGTTAAACGGGTTTAATATACAACAGATTGCAGCTGGATGCTTGTAGATAAGCAGACTTTGGAAGCGGTGTGAATGTTTGTTGCAAACCTGTCCACATGTACCTGTAAAACAGATGGGTGGTCGGTCTAAAAGTTGTGCGTATTAACAAACAATGCTCATAAACCTCAGTCCAGTGACGTGGATGGAGGCGAAACGGCACCTATTAGATTTGATGATCATAAAATCCTAATAAAAAAAAGCTTCCTCCATAAATCAAAAATCCTCCACAAAGGGAAAACCAAAAACCCCTTTCCCAAAAATTCCTCATAAAAGGTTTCTTTGGGTGGCACGTTTGCAGATGGTGTTGAGGATGCTAGTGCTCTCTCTGTGTGCAAACACACCCATTTGCTTCTATTAAATTTTATTACCAAAAACACATTAAACAGAGACATGCATTCAACGTCAGTGAACCTAATTGTTAATCAGACCAGCTAGCGGGAACGAGAAAAAGAGAATATAAAACTGTTGTTTATTTTAATTCATTTTTTATTTTCTTTGCAGCTTTTTGAAAATACATATCATACATATACACACATCTCCATATTGACAAAAGAAAAGTATAAAAAAGAGCTTCCCAAATTAAACAGGGAAAATTATAGGCAGATCTTATCAAAAATATTAACAAATATTTTCAATACTTCATACTGCTTAGATTTATTTATTTTTTTTCCAGTTTGGATAATCCCATCAAGAACAACAAAAAAAAATATTTTCAATTACAAATCCTCCTCCTTCTAAGCAGAAGGTTTCAGATACACTAATCAATTTAATTTTTATGTTTTTTTTTATTTTTTGGAAACGTCATTTGACAGGTTGTAGAACAAGTGCTAAAATAGTAACATGTTTCCTCACAGAGGTAAATCAGCACACCTTCTCACTGTCTCTTCTCAGTTTTTTGGTAAACTTTAAGATTCTGAAATTTAGCACATTTTCCAGAATGATCAATGACAGCCTGGATGGTTTTTATATGGTTTTATGCTCTTTCATTATATCTTGCACTTGAATGGTAAGCTATGGAGAGTTGGGAGCTGGAGTGTGTGTGTGTGTGTGTGTGTTTTGACTGGTTTAGGTAAACCTGTCTTAAGGAAAAATGGTGTTGAGTGCAAGTGACTGGAAATATCTGCCAAGTAATTTAAATAGTGTGAAGGTTAATTTTGCAGACTGGCCTAGGAAACAACCCCTTTTTTTACTATATAAATTTAAAAGCTCCCACAAGTTTGTAGCTCCCAATGATATATTTTGAGCCTGTTTTGTGTTTACAACAGAGCATAATGTATATTAATCTGCTTCCTGTTCAACCATAGTTTAGCGTCTCTTTCTGAGGGGGAAGGGGGATAGGGGCTAAAAAATAGAGGAAGGATTTACTGTAGTTTCATGTCTGGATAGACTTTCAACTGCTTAGACTGTCTGACATTTCTAAACTAAAGCCTTTGTTTCACTTGGTGGTACAAGTACATTTTAATCTTCAAAGTTTTTAATCTGGTGTTTTGCCTGCTTTTTAAGTCACAAGATATGGGGGAAGAGCAGCCGCCTGGTAACAGTCACATATTTGTACAAAAACATTTACAAAAAAGGTACAAATACAAAACTAAGAAACAATGCATATCAGTTAGACAAAGCATCATAAGAGTCAGCCTCATTACTTAAGTCCATATCTTCCATATCTTCAATTACCCACTCACTTGTAGGGGCTTACGGTTCACAGTTAGCGCAGCTCATAAGAGTTGCACACAGGCGCTACACATAAAAATTTCACCTACATTTTTTTTCAGTCAGCTGTATGCCCTTTTTTACGATTGGCAGCCATTTTAAAATCCACCAAAGTCTTTGGTTGAAAGTTTGGCATGTAGAGCCTTTCAGATTTTTTTTGATGATAAAAGGCACTTAGGAGGATGTCATTTTGCCAGAAATGCCCTTGTAGGATTGCACCAGGAATCACCTAAATACCATTGCTCTTTACAAAGAACCTGGTGGCTGGTCTTCCTGTCCATGGTGGTACCTTGTAAGGCCACATGGTGGTACCTTGTAAGGCCATATCGTTCATGCTTTAGCATGCAAGTAAGACACCTTTCGCAATTGTCAGAAATATGAAGGTTTCAAACTGTTCTTATTGTTCGCAGTACAGTGATCCTGCATTAGGGGCACCTCGTAGTCCAAGCCACCATTCTGTGTTGTTGACGGACAGGAGATTATCTCTTGCTTTTCAGGTAGTGCCCCACTGTCCCGACCCTTCAGCTCCATCTGTGAAGGATCACATTTTAAGTCCAGGTGTTCCTTTGATTTCTTTTTGTGCATGTAGCAAGCTACCCCAACAGCCACGGCTACTAGGACTAGCAGAAGAAGAATGGCGACTGCTGGGATGAGCATTGTAGTGAGCTTTGGGTCCTCCAGTCGTGCTCCAGTGGGAGTTAGCTGCTGACTGACCGTCTGGGTCTCTATGCATACTCTGTCCACATCCCCAGGTTCACCCATTGGACTGGCACATACAAAGTACGTAGAGTTTGGCTGAAGTCCACGCAATGTGTATTCCAGGTAATATGCTGGAAGGTTGAGGTGCTTGGCACGTTTATCTGGTCCAGAAAGTTTCTTGTAAGTTAACTTTACACCACGGATGTGGGGGCGCATAATGATGTACCTCTGAAGGTCTAAGAGTATTGAGGAGCTAGTTACCGTTGCTGTTATTTCAGGTTCTGGTACCTCTGTAGGCTCCTCATGGGGTAGTGGGTCTTCCTTTTTTTCACAGTATCTCCCTGATGTTCCTGGTAGACAAATGCACTCCAAACGTCCTTTGTTGTCCAGCCAACATGTTCCTCTATTTAGGCAGATATTGGGTGGGCAGAAGTTTAATCTGAGATCTGGGTCGATACTAGTACTTGGGGTGGAAGGTGGAGGGTCATTGTCGGTTTCTGTAGAGGGGTTATCACTAGGTTTGGCAGGGAGGACTGCATGAGTTGTACTTGGTAAACTGGTGACCGGGGCTGGCGGTACTGCAGTGGTCTTTACTGTCCGAGTCGTAACAGTTGTGGTAATCGGACATCCGAATTCTCGGTGCGCAAGTCTCTCCAGCACCTTTCCGGAATTAAAAGGAGGAAAGTGGCAGCGTGTCTCTTCCGTCCTACCCAACTGAATTTGCTTGATTCGCAGCCAACTAGGAAACCAAGCCAGATTGCAAAGGCAGTTGAAAGGGTTTTCCGCAACAGTCAGCCTTTCTAGGTGAGGAAAGAGCTGGGTTAAGGTCTCTGGCAACCCTTGCAAGCTTAGATTGCTGATATCCAGCTCCTGAATCTCAGAGAGTTTCTCAAAGTCTTCCCATTTCACAGGTCCCATGGGATTCCCAGCCAAACTCAGAGTAACCAAGCCCCTTGCCTCACGCAAAACCCCTGGAAAGGTTGTTAACTGGTTGTTGGAGATGTCAAGCTCATGGAGGTTCTTGAAGCTTCCCAAGAGTTCCTCGTCCAGACTGCTAAGCCCCAGTCCACCCAGTTTCAGTGACTCCAACCTGGGTGTCTGGAGGTCATTTGACCTTGGCGATGGGATGCTGTTGAACCGTAAGTCTAGCAGAAGAAGATGGGGCAATTTCAGGGCAGGCATTATTGTCAGTTTGTTACCTTGCAGCTTGAGCTCCAGCAGTTGCTGTAGGCCATCAAAAGCAACAGGATGGATGCTCTCAATGAGGTTGCTGTAGAGATATAGCCTCTCCAGATGTTCTAGTCCAGCAAAGCTGTCCTTGGATATATGGACGATCTGGTTAGCCGACAGGTCCAGGTTGTGGAGAGACGACAAGGGTTCAAACACACTATCTGGCAGTTCGGTCAACTTGTTCTGGCTTAGATCCAGCATCTCTAGGCTTTCCAACTCAAGAAAATCCTCTTGGGAAAGGAACTCGATGCCGTTCTTGAACACATAGAGTTTCTTAGTTGTTGTGGGTACTTTGTTGGGCATTTTAGTGTCTTTGCGGCTAAAGCAGAAAATGGAGTCTTGGGCTGGACAGGTACAGTCCTTTGGACAGGTGTCGGCCAATGCCGGGGACCACAAGTGTTGATAGAAGAGGAGGGGCAGCAGTAGAGGGAGGAAGAGCTTCATGTTGCTGCCAACAATCACCCCTTCAAACCTGCAATGCAACAAGAAAACCAAGTAAACATTCGCACAATCAACTTCACATTGTATTTTTGACTTTAAAACATGTTTAAACATACACCTGTCTTGAACTTTGGCAAAGTTTAGAAATGGCATAATTAAATGATTAAAGCTAAATTGATAGTTGATAATTGATAAACTTGATAAAGTTACTCTTTTGTTGTTGTTGTTTTGTTGTTGTTGAATTTTTAGCAAATTCAGGCCATACTGCAATACATGCCATGGTGTTTATTTCTCTGCTTGAGTCTATGAGGTCAGCCTTTTATGTGGCTGAGTAAAAGGCTTGCTTTACACTAAGTGCTTTCAAAGGGTGATCAAAGGTGAGGTCTCTTGAAATGGTTGTACTCAAACAATAGGTAGTGGTAGTGACTTACAGGCCAGATGGAACCTTATACTGGACTTAAAGGTGATGTTGACCTTATTCTTTTTTTATTATAAAAAAACAGCATTTTATAATTGGATAATGCGATTTCATATAATCTTTAGTAGATTTTAAAATGATACTCCATTTTCCATAATGTTATGATGCTTAAATGAACATGTAGCAATTAAAACAGTTGATTCGAGTTGGGGTACTTGGACTCGGGAATTGGACTTGGACTCTGACTCAGACTGCAACTGTGAATGAACTTGGACTAGGAAATTTTACAAACGAATCCGTGTCATGTGTAACAAAAAAGCTAAAAAAAAATAAATAAATAACAGCATAAAATTAAGTTAAAACAACATTAATAAATGTCTCCCACTTAAACTCAACTGGTTAAAAACGAGGACATGACTCAGGGTGGACTCGGGCCCAACACTACAATTCACTGTAGTTTTTAGTGTTTAATTTTGTATTTATTTAAAAAAAAAATAGTATAATATTTTAATTAGTGTGTCTCTAATTACAGCTGTCATTGTTTACAGCACACATACTGAATCACTGTTGCACACAGTGGCCTTAGAGAGTCTTTTTGGTAGTGATTTGTACACTTTGTGTCTTTCTATAAACATTCAGTCATTTTATATTCATTAGTTTCATATTGAGATCCAGAGATGCACTGGTACGCGCCAAGGTAGTCTCAAATTTTAAAACGGTTTGACCTTGAACACCAGACACAGAGCTCATCATATGAGCTCAGACACCTATGGGGAGGAACATGAAGAGTCAGGGAGGAGAGCGAGAACAAGAAAGATAAAGGGCTATGAATTTGGGAGATTGAAGTGAGCTGGGGAAGTGGTTATCATCTGCTGTGAGATCAGTCGCAGCCGTCTCTGGCCTTGAAAGGATGGGTGGAGATGTTTCATTCTCCCTCAGGATTTTCTTTCTTCTGTTTCTCTCTGGGACAGTGTGGGGGGGTTTATATTGGAAGTTCATGCTGAGGTGAAGTTCCCTCACTCGGTTTTATTGAATAGTACAGAGATAGTAGGATCATTATGTTCCTTACTGAAGCATCATTCTCATGACCCCTGTGTTGTTCTGCAGTTATTTACAATAGGAAATATATTAGATTTATTTTATTCTGTGTTGGCTGACAGAAAGTTGCTAGTCGTCTTGTGAGGTCAGTGCAAGTTTCTAAAGATCTTTTCAATAATGTCTGGATATTTTTAATTATATTTCAAGGTGCATTCTTGCTGAAAGCAACTGGAAATCATGCATTTTCAATGAGAGTGGGCTTTTTGATGTGACATGAACGACAGTGACTATTTGCAGTGTTATTTTAGTATCATTCACTGCAATTATAGTATTTATTAATATTTTTAATTAGCTTTTTTCAGTTGTCATTTTAATTTTATGTTGTAGTCATTTTGTTATGGGCTTTTGCCATTTTTTTTAATAATATTTATTATATTATTATAATATTACAATATTTCACCTTTAAAATTTCCTACTATATATATATATATATATATATATATATATATATATATATATATATATATATATATATATATATATATATATATATATAAAATTTTTATAGTTTCAGGGTCATTACAGTTAACTAAAACCATACAATTTTGTTACTAGAAATAACTAAATTTTTAAATAAAATAAAATATAGATATATAAAAAAAACTTAAACTTAATTTATGTCAGCAAAATTTCTTACTTTAATATAGTTTAACTTAAAGTACTAAAATAGCTTAAACTAAAACTAAAATAAAAATGAATGAAACAAATATATGGAAATTAAAAAAACACCCTAAATTTAATAAAAAGAGCAAAAACAGACAACAAGATTACTCAAACTGTAACCAAAATATATATTACAACAAAAATGAATTCAAAATATTAATAAAAACTATAATAGTATCCCAATAATAAATAAATTCAATTATTTATTTATTTATTTCAAAAAACAGTGATGCAAAGAAATATCTTTTTGTACATTTTCTTTGTTTTGACTGTGAAGCCAACACAATACAACCTGACTCAACCAAACCTCACAATACCAGTTTGTATGTGTTGAGAAAATGGTAATCCTTACGTCACCACCGTCAGCAACACATGGTTTCTTAAGTTCAGCCAGGGACAGTCATCCCGAGAGAGATTTTCTTGTCTTTTGTCTTTTTTTTTCTCTCTCTGTCTAAAAAGCTTTGGAGCAGGTTTAGACATTCCTGCTGCTCCGTCAAATTGACTTGCTGGCTGTGATGCAAGAATCTGTCTTTTGACACTGGGTTTAGTTGACGCTCAGTGCAAATGAAGCAGGAAAAAAAGCTCAGGCCCGCAGCCAAGCGCAAGCATATTTTAATGAAACTAACCCTCGGCTTATTATGTGTGCGCTGTTTGGTCCAACTGCCTTTTTTCCTATTTAATGAAACTTTTTTTCGACACAAAAGTGAAAAAATGTGTCTGAAATGTCAGTACTTGGAAGGAAGATCAAACAGGGTTCAGAAGGGCATGAAATAAATATTTTGTCATGTTCGGGCATTGATATCCATTCGCTGACGTGTTTTGGGACCGTATACCTGTTGTTCTTATAATGAATAGAATCAACAAGATCTTACAACAAGGGTGAGTGAAAGAGTAACACATGCACCATTTCCTTCACCCAAAGCTCTCCATTCAGTGATGCATGGCACTTTACAGTCCGTGAGAGCTGATTAGTTGTTTTACTGGAGGCAGTGATGGGGAAAAAACACGCAGGCCTTCCAGATAACCCGATAACAGGTGGAGCACAGTGCTTTATGGGCAGTTAATCATGAGGGGGTCATAGGTCGGCCCTGTCTCATGGTGTCTGGATCTCAGAGTACTGTGGGAATGTCCTCAATTGAATTTGTGCGATATCAGAGATGGACCAATTAAATGAAGGAAGCAGAAATGTTTTTTCGTTTTGTTTTTTGAGCTCAAGTGCTCGTTTTTAGGATCTGTGAGATTTCACTCCGTCTTGTAAGTATCAAACAATTTCTAATTATGCAATCATGATGAATTGCGATTTGCTTATTATGTAGTTGCTGATACCCAATTCTAGTATTATTTTGTTTGACTTTTAACTATTTTTATAGGATAGTTTAACTGTAGTTTAATCACTCTAGCTTGTAGCTTGTGAAGCAGCGGCGGCGGCTCTGAGTGAAGGGAAGCATCCGGCAGAAAGATGAGGCTCGTAGCAGGTCAGGTATGAAGATAAAGCAGTTGCCTGCACTTTTTAAAATTTTGGCTGATGTTTATTCTAGTGTGCATCGATCCAAAGCATCAGAAGACACGGTCTAGTCAGCCGGCAGACGCATGCAGTGGGAGTTGAGTCTGATCTCTGATAAGCACACACAGATACTGCATCTCCTCCTTCCCTCCAGCGGCTGTGTCTTATCAAGCAGCAGATGAGAAAACCGCTCTCAGGGCTTACAGTAAAGCTCTGCTCTGAGTGACTCTCATGCTGGGTGGCTTTAAGTCAAGTGCCTCTGTGCTGGAGAAAGAAAAGTTGCCAGTAAAGGAAAAGTGTTGTGTTTTATTGTCTTTTCGTAATGTGAACACAGTGAAACAGCTGGGAGAAATGAGCGGAGAGGAATGGCTTTGTCAGCAGGGGACGTGGAGGTGACCCATGCCAGGAGCCAAGAGAGTGAAGTGGGCCCAAACAATTAGAGCTCCAGCAGACCCTCGTCAAGAGCTCTTATCAGCAGAACAGACTCATGCACGCTGAAGCAGGACAGAGGAGGCCGAGTTATGACATGTGATCAGGAAGTTAGGCAGGAGTTGTGGGGGTGTGTGTTGAGGGCCTCATGGGCCACCTCACTCCTGACAGTACTGAATGTTACAGCAGCCAGTGTCCTAAATACTAGCTTAGCAACAAGTATGAGAAGATATTGCTTGTAGGGAAAAAAAAATGTAGTTGGTTTCTAACTTTTTGCAGTTATTCATTATCTATCTATCTATCTATCTATCTATCTATCTATCTATCTATCTATCTATCTATCTATCTATCTATCTATCTATCTATCTATCTATCTATCTATCTATATATCTATCTATCTATCTATCTATATATATATTAGAAATGTTATAATTTTTTTACATTTTATGTTTTTGTGAGTGTGTGTGCGCATGTGTGTGTGTATATATATATATAATTGCATTGAGATATATATATATATAGAATATATATATATATATATATATATATATATATATATATATATATATATATATATATATATATATATATATATATCATTTTATTTTAGATTTTTCTTATTTTAGATTAATATATAATTTCATATAAATTATTAGTATAACTTGTAGAAATTATTTATAATCTATAAACCATAATTTTTTTTAATATATATTGTGCCAACATTGCAGTTTATTGCATATATAAAATTTTTATGTATATTCTTCGTAACTGCAAAAAGTCAATGACAACTACATTTTACTTTTTAGAAAAAAATAATGAAAAGAATGAGAATTAATTACACAATTTATATTAAATGTTACGCGGTTACGTTAATTCTGGACCCTGACAGCATCTCGTGGTGTTTTATTCGCAGTAAACAAGATTTGCACATCAGCTCTTCCTAGAGTAGCAGACTTCAGGATTCATTCATTAACCCTAAACGCCCACATCTCTGTCTCTGTGAGCTGAAACAGAAAGAAACAATGCACCAGTACATCCCTTAACCTGACAGCACACTGCCATGAGACACCGATTCATGACAGCAGGAGTGAAATCATCTTCATACAGAAGCATGTCAGTTTGTACATGCCACTTCAACAGCTACAGTTTACGGGAAGAGTTTCAGTGTGTTATGTAAAGTGACTGTACCTGCCAAACCTGATGTTGTGTGTTTTTCCCCTTTGTTTTGGAGTGTGCAGTAATTCAGTCGAATAGAAAGTATTGTATGTTATTTCATTTCAAGTTCACTAGGTTAAACACTCACTCTGATATATTCATGCGACCACAACAAAAAACACAGATCAAAGCTGAAGGTAACGCTGAGCACTGCTCTGATTGATGACTAGGACGCTTTTGTCTTCACCAGAAGTCCATACAAACGCCTGCGCTCTACCGCTCTCTCTTCCTTGTTTTTGTGAAGCGTGGCTATCATTAGTTGAAGGAAGCTTTCTTTTGGTTTAGGATTTACAGCCATGACCTGGATAAGAGCATGTCACTGCCATTACTGTCTGCGGTAAACATAAAAGACAGTCCTGTCTGAATGTAGCAGACTGAATAAAAACACTGCTCTTTTTCTGCATTGTGATGAGAGATAAAGGAAGAGTTAACTTAAATATTTAAATCTGTCATTCATGTTGTTCCTTCATGTTGGAAGAAGATGTTTTCTTAAGTGTTTACCGTTTCCTGAACCATGACAATTAAACAGTGACTCAACTTTATGACTCATTCGCTGTATTCACTGTATGCTATGGCTTTAGAAGACTGAAAATAATATATTCACTATGTGTGACAGAACAAAGTCCTTGTGTGATGAAAATCTGAAAACTCGTTTAAAATCACATATATTCAAATACAGTAAGGTCTAATAATAAATATAGTATTATTTCATTGATAAATGTAAATATACTTACATTTTAATAAATATATTTTAAATAAATTGTTTAAATGGTTTTAACTTACTAACATTTTATTTAGTCACATATGTTAAAATACAGTATGATCTAATAATAAATATAAAATTCAATAATTTACAATTTTACCAAATTAAATTGGTACATTTAATAAATATATTAATACATTTTATTATTATTAAATATGCATTTAATTTATTAAAACTATGTTGACATATACTGTATATTTAAATACAGTAAGAACCTAATAATGAATATAATTTAAATAAATAAATTCTACAAAATTCAATATTCCTATGTTTAATAAATACATTTAAATTATTATTAAATATAATTAGAATTTATTCTAATTATATTTAGTCATATTCAAATAAAGTATGGTCTAATAACAAATATAATATTAAATAATTTTAAATGTTACAAAATTAAATATTGATATATTTAATTAATATATTTACATTTTAAATTAATATAATAGTCATTTATAACAATTATATGTATTGACTTTTTAGCTAAATTTATATTTAATAAATATGTAATTTTATTTCACATTTAATTATAACAAATTTTGAAAGTAATTTTCATTTATTAAATATATTTATATTTAGTCACATATATTCAAATAATAAATAGTACTTATAATTTTAAAGAATATATATTCTTAAATTTAATAAATAAATTTGTTTGAGTGAACTATTCCTCTTAAATCCAGGCTAGCTATAATAAACACGGACAGGGACCATTAGGCAAGACATAAAGGATTCATTCAACATTTTCATAAGAGTTTGGAATTGTTGCATAACCCCTTAACGGTTAGATCAGCTTCAGTCATAGTGAATGCATTGAAAACAATCCCCCAGATCTTTCATGGTGGTGCTGATAACCATCTTTGCCCACAACCTCAGCCTGACACACTCATTTACGAAACAAAGAATCGACAGTGTTCGCCATTCAATTAGCTGCTCATCTGCAGGCTGCAGGGGGCATGTCTAGACTGTGTTTTGGTTGCAACCGGATCTCATCAGATCCTTTTTTTGCCATGCCTCCGACATCAGAGAAATGTTTCACTGCAGGTACTCGCAGGTTTGAGTTACGATCCCGAGCGCGGGCAGGTGCTTTCAGCCTGTTGTCGCTCTCGGGGCTGCGCTGAAACCCAGCGCTCCAGACGTGTGCCTGTGCAGATGCCGTGGCCCATGCCAGACTGCAGCTGGAGCATTGTGTGCTTCTCCAGGGACCAGCCGTGTGGGCTGCCGGAAAGGAAGGGACGGACAGACTGCAGATGTCTGCTGTACACTTTTAGAGTGAGCAATCCAAAAGGAAATGGATTTACAACAAGCACTCACTCTGAGGAATTAGCACTGCGTCAGATATCAGGCTATTAGCAAGCATGCACACTTGTTATTTCACATTTGTGTATGTATTGATGCATGCTGACACTGATCTCCTCCATCAGCACTGATCGATCAGTGATCTCAAAGCCCTGCTCAAGGCACTGTGTATGGAATGTTTAGAAGACCATTTCTGAAAAAGTTAGATAAAAAGTCATTATGATAAATATAAAAATAAATTATGAGATATGACATCAGTTGTAATCGAGAGTTAAAAAGTCTACATTTTGACAACCTCAGTAATGAGATAAAACGTAATTATTATGACATAGAATGTTGAAATTCTGAGATAGTCATAATTATGACGAGTTGAAATTGTGAGAAAAAAAATCATAATTATGAGATTAAAAAAGAGATTATTATGACAAAGAATAAAATAATGAGATAAAAAGCCATTATGTGAGAAAGTCATGAGATAAGTATGACAACTTGAAATTGAGATAAAAAGTCATTGACACAAAATGTTGAAATTGTGAGATAATAAAAACAGTTCTGAGATGAAGTCATAATTATGACATTATGACAAAAAATATTGAGAATAAAAAGCAATACTAATGACAGTTAAAATTATGAGATAAGGCTAAATAACAACAAACTCAATTATGAGACAAAAAAATCATAACTATGATGACAGTTATAATTGTGAGATAAATTCATTATTACGACAAAAAGTTTAAAATTATGAGATAAAAAGTCTAAATTACGACAAAATCAATTATGAGATAAGTCATAATTATAACCTCAGTTGAAATGGAGATCAAAAAATCATTAACATAAAATGCTTAAATGATATGAAAAGTTGAGAATTATAACAAAAGTCAAAATTATGAGATGAGAAGGTCATAATTGAGTCTAAATAATGACAAAAAGTTGAAAATATAAGATTATCTCATAGTTTTTTATCTCATAATTATGAATTAGTTTCTCAAAATCTGAACTTTTAATGTCATATTTATAATTTACCAATTTGGCGTAAAAGTTTTCCCATGGTTGTGAGACTCACAAGTTAGCATTCTAGATATTATTCTTGATGTAGTTTGTTAGAACCCATGTTGGAGTGTCTACACTGCCATTACTCTCATTAACTAAATAACTTGCATGGTCTGCAATCAGACTGGAGATCATTTGAGTGGGGTTCAGATTTGTTCCACAGGTCTGCAAAGGTCAAAAGTCACTCAATGACAGGTAAACACAGGACCTTTCAGGTTTACTCAGGTTACACAAGAGCACTGGTGATCTGGAGTAGCCTTTGAAGTGCACACAGCTAGCTAGCAAAGCTTGCCAGTATTGTTATTTTTCTTTCTTAAAGGAGTGACAGTTTTTTGAAGTGCCAATATGACGAGTAGACAGTCCTGAAAACTGGCTGACGTGACCATAGATGAAGCATCAAAACTGAGCAGATTAAGTAAAAGCAAGTTTATTATTCTTAGCCCATTGGTAGATATATTTAGATGTATTATATTTATACAGTGCCATTTTTCAAATATCTTGAACTGTTTGAAGGCCCTTAAAGGTATAGTTCAGCCAAAAATTTACATTTTGTTGTCATTTACTCTCATGTCCTTCTCAAGCCTGCATGACTTACTTTCTTGTGTGAAACATAAAAGAAGATATTTGTGGTCTTAGACATTTTCAAAATATCTTCTTTTGTGCTCCACCTAAGAAAGAAAATCATACAAAAACATATAAAACAGCACGAGTGTGAGAACATTTTTGATTGAACTGTCCCTTTAAGTGTCAGGAAGGTGGTGTGGTGTTAAACATGCAGTCATGAGGTCTGAAATGAAGCGTTAATGTGTGAGTGAGGCCCGCACCAAGTTTGTGGTCCCCGCTGGACCGGAGAGGAAATAGAGATGCTGTTCTCGCTAACATCCACAGCTGTGATGGCTTTAATACAGAGAGAGAACGGCCAAATAGAAGGTTAAGAGAGGATGAGCTTATGTAAACTGGTGTGCATTAAATTCCTCCGTACTTCCATGCAACTCTAAACATTCGTTTGAAGTGACTCTACCTGTTCTGTCATTCAAACATCCATCGCACGCGCTTCCTATTTATCCATTGTTTTTTGATAGCGATCGCTTAAATAAATTGTAGCTCATTTACTTCCAGCTTCTGTGGGTTCCAAACACACAAATCAAACAGAACCTTCACCTCTTCGCCCATAACGTCGCTTGTGATAGACATCATAAAAAGTCGCCATCAGGTGAACGCTTGACATTCTTAGTCGTGGATGTCATGCGTGCCTGTTTGCACATGCAAATAAGTTTATTATTGGTGCAGCAGGTAAGAATGCATGGAATCTGAATATGCATGAGCATCTGAATCTCGTCAGACTGACAGCTCCTCTATCATTTACATTTATGCATTTAGCAGACGCTTTTATCCGAAGCGACTTACAGTGCATTCAGGCTACAAAAAATTCTTTTACCAGTATGTGTGTTCCCTGGGAATTGAACCCACGACCTTTTGCGCTGAACGCAATGCTCTACAACTGAGCCACAGGAACACTGTATCAGATCAGTTCAGATCACTATCAGACCATCATTAGCCCACACTCTGCGTTATCTGTTAGGGGTGACAATATGTGACAGCAACGCTACATTTAGCGTCTTTTGGGTTTTTCACGTGGTCTTTTGTGTGTTCCTTGAATGCTAATACAATCCCCTGTCACGAAATATCACATTTTGCCCCAAAATCAAAAGGCAAAAATTTTGCTTAAAGATAATATGATCTTCTAGTAACCTTACAATTTTATTTGCATGGTGATATTATTTCAAGTAGGGCTGGACGGTACAGTATGTCCTAAAATCAAAATCTCGATTAATTGAACATTTTACCTTGATTATGATTAATGAATGATTATTTTGTTTTTGTTTGCTTGTTTCCTTATGTTTCATTGACAAGTTTTGTACTGTAAATATGCTCAACTATTAAAGGTGGGGTATTTGTTTTCTAATAATAGAGTGCATTTCTTATCTTTGCGATTTTAAAATAATTGAAGGAAACAAACTCTGACACAAACACAAACTCTATTTTTGAATATTTTGAACAATTGAAATCAGAGCAAACATTGCTTGAAATAAAAATGTTTGATGAAAAAAAAACATTTAATTTTTTTATGTAAAAAGCAACTTTCCTAAAAAAAAAAAAAAAAAAGTAGGAAATAAATAACTTGTATTTTTTTTTGCAAACAAAATACATGATTTTAAATATTGTCATATCAAGAGTAGAAAATGGCCAGCATCTCTTGCAAACAAAATAAATTGTAAATATTGTCATGTGAAAAGTATATTTTTTATTGAAAAGTATCAACAGGATTAAAACAAATTGCGTCTGTTAGATGTTCTGAATTTCAGTTTCGATTAATCGTCCAGCCAAAAGTTCAGCACATTTTTCATTCTTTTAATGAGGATTCTCTTTACTGTAATACATTTTTATTTAAATTATTTGTATTATATCTTATTGTTTTTTGACCATTTTATTCAATTAAAATTATAATTATTTATTATTATAGTGATTTTTTTATTAAATCATTTTAATTAAAGACAGTACAACAAATGCTACCATGATGTACAAATAATTTAAATGTTATATATTAATAACCTTTTCATATTACAATATATATATATATATATATATATATATATATATATATATATATATATAGTTTTTTTTAATTATTATTATTAGTATAATTTGACTTGCACTGGGTCTTCATAAGATTTATTTATTTATTTTTTTAAGTGGAAATTTACTTGGTGCCTATTTTCTAAATGTCACCAATCTCAGATATGAAGACAACACTCAAAACTTGACATTCTCCAGATTCATGTTGGCCACATCACATGAGCCATGACTGGTCTGTTGAAAGCCAAGTGCTCATCACAACATGTAATTGTCTAGGAATGTCTTTATGTGTTACTGATGACAGCACCTGGAAGGCTGCGTTTTTCCTCATTCCAGCCGACTGTGATGTTTGCTCACTGATAACCTGCTTGTGTAACTTGCCTCTTTTCCGTTGGTGATTTTTCGAGTCTGGTTGCCCTGGGGCCGTTTTCCAGAACCCAGACATACACACACACACACACATATACACTAGTGTCTTATACACAAGGAAAAGATAAACATGCCAATCGGATCCATCTGTTGCTTCAAGGGTTACAATAGATGGCATTGTTTGCCCATGAGACCCCACAGACAGCTGAGACGTACGAGATACTGTAGATGCGCCTCCAGCTACGGACTGTGGTTACCATCCATGCGAGAACATCGGCCCTATAAACATGTTGCCACCTGTAACACTTTCTAACACTCGGGTATCATAAAATACAGACATTAAGAGTTGGGGGTGAAAACTTTTGAACACGATGAAGATGGCCAAATTTTTCTTATTTTGTTGAAATATAATTTTTTTCGATTTAGTTCTGCCCTTCGTAAGCAACAGAAGATACTTGTATGTTTCCCGGAACACAAATTAAGTACAATTTACCTTGATCTTCAAATTCCAAAAGTTTTCACCCCCAGCTCTTAATGCATCATGTTTCCCCCTCTAGAACAACAGAAAATGTTTGAACCTTTTTTAATAGTTGTGTTTGAGTGCCTCAATTGTCCTCAGTTTGAAAAGATGTATCTCAAAATCATACAGTCACTGTTGGAAAGGGTTCAAATATGCAAAGATGCTGGAAAACTGAAGAATCTGCAGGACCTTAAAGATTTTTCTGAAGAACAGTGCTCAGTTTAACTGTTCAGAACAAACAAAGGGACTCATGCACAACCATCACAAAACAGAAAGACAGTCGTGGATCATCAGGTAACCACACACAGTATTAAGAACCAAGGGTTCCCAAACTTTTGAATGGGGTTATTTTAATAATTTATCCTATTTTTTTGTCTTGTGGACTAAATGTAAACATCTTTTATGTACAATATCTTACTCAGGACAGTACTAAATAAAAAATAAAATGCATTTAGTATGATCTCTCTTATTTTTTGAAACTTATTCACATTTTCACAGATTCTGCAAGGGGTGCCCAAACTTTCGAGCCCCACTGTATTAATATATGTATAAATATACTACATACATAATTTTTAGATCAATATTTTAAATGTTATATATATATATATATATATATATATATATATATATATATATATATATATATATATATATATATAATTTATAAAAAAAATATATATAATTTATAAAAAATATATTCAAGTTTTAATATTAAAAATATTTAGTAAAATATTTTATTTTAATTTGCATTTATTTATATACATTTGCAAATTTTTTAATTAAAAAATATACATACACATAAAATTTCACTTTCTAAATAAAATATTTTTATTTTAAAATGTTTATATACATATGCATATTTGTTTTAAATATAAAGTCACTTAATTCTGATATTTTTTCAGAAAGTGACTTTATATCTTTTTAATTTTATATCTTATTTAATTTTTATGTAAAATCATAAGTATATGACTTGAGAATGTTTATTATTTTTGTCTTTTTTTCCAGTAAAATATGAGTGCGAAAATCATTGTTTGCAACGTGCGCAGTAAAGCATAAAAGTGCAAAGGAAAAAGTGCTCTCTTCCTTCCCAATATCCTCAGACATGCTATCCAAGTGCTCCATAAACATTCTATCCTGCTTTAAACATTCAATTTGATCAATCCCATGAGCCTCTTCATGCTCACCCATCCATCAGCACACCAAGATCAGCCCTTGACGTGCACAAGCGGTCTCCTGCTCTACTTCAGTGTTTAAGGGTTAATGTATGGAAAGCACATGCTCTGTATCCGTCACACGTCTCTGTGGCACATGATAGTGTAAACATCTGAGCGTATACGCAGGGTGTGTGTTCACATGCACGGCTCTGTTGTGTGTTTTTAGGTTAAGTAAACCTTAGCATTGTGCAGCAAGTCTGGTCTAATTGATCTACTCTTGCGCAAACGACAGTAATGCATCGAGGCAAACGTTTGAGGGTTGCTTGAGCTACTTATTTAAACACGAACACACTGCGGCGTGTACACAGGGGAACTGGATATGGAGCAAAACACTTGCAGGCTTAGTGTAAAACAAATACGAGCAGGATGTCACTATGTGCCCAAGTATCGAGTAACGCCGCTTCAGCTTTAATGCTCAAATGTTCCTGCCTGAATGAGAAGAATTTCAGACCGCTTCGACCAAAATTCTTTTAGTTACAGGAATGTTTGTGTGTTCGTACATGAACCTTATAACACATAATACTTCACATAACATAAGATAAAATATTTATTTTATACATTAAATTTTTTTTGTTTTGTTTTTTAATAACTTATACAGCTATACTGCAACTCCACGAATGTATAAACATACTTTTGCTGGAAATGAGTTAGGGATGCACAATAAATATCGGCATGCATCTCGTCAGTAAAGCCGGTTCTGTAATCAGCGGTAAATCTCTACACGTGCGTGCTTTCACGTGGAGCAGCATTTACTACACAGAGCCGTTGTTCACTGACAAGCTGCGCAAAACATGCCCAAAATCTGATTGTGGTTTTGCGCAGCTTGTCAGTGCCGATATATCGTGCTGATATTTATCGTGCATCCCTAAAATGAGTGATGTACATTGCAACAGTTTTCAGTGCTCCAGAAGGTTCAAGCATCGCTAGTCAGTCTTGTTTCTGGATGTGTATATGAATCCCACTTTGTATGCAATCTGTTCCCAATAGTACACTGTAAAAAACGATATGATCAATAAGCCATGACAATATATGTTTTAACATGACTTTAACTCATCAAAATAAGTTTTTAACTTTTAAAAAAAAAAAGTTATACAAGATTCAACTTTTTTTTTTAAGTCAGCTTAATGTAATTTAAATTGAAATTACTTAGATTTTTAAGTTGACTGTCCTTAAATTTTTTTTTTTTTTTTTTTACAGTTTAGACGTGTAAGATGAGTTTTGGTGCGTTACAAATCACAGCATGTTGAAGATTGTGTGCTAGTATATACACATGCATGCTTTTCAGCTTATATTACCCACAACCCCTTTCTGTTAAAGGGATAGTTCACCCAAAAATCAAAATTATGTCATTAATGACTCACCCTCATGTCGTTCCAAACCCGTGAGACCTCCGTTCATCTTCGGAACACAGTATAAGATATTTTAGATTTAGTCCGAGAGCTTTCTGTCCCTCCATTGAGAATGTATGTACGGTATACTGTCCACGTCCAGAAAGGTAATAAAAACATCTTCAAAGTAGTCCATGTGACATCAGAGGGTCCGTCAATGTTTCGTTCGTTATCTGGCTCGGTTCAGTCAGTGTACTGTTTGAGTAAATGAATTACTCCGGGATATTGATTTATTTGAATTCAGAGGGAGTGTCAGCCATGTTAAAAAAGTTAACAGCTTAAGTCATTTGTGGATTAATGCTTATTGTTGACGCGAACCGTTTCAAACGATTCAGTTCGATTTGGTGAACTGCTTCAAGAAGATCCGGTTACATCGAGTGATTCGTTCGCGAACCGGATGTGCTGTGAACGCGCTCATAACAGACCCGGGAGAGAAGTCAATGCTGAATAAAGTCGTAGTTTTTGATATTTTTGCACCAAAATGTATTTTTGATGCTTCAAAAAATTCTAACGGACCCTCTGATGTCACATGGACTACTTTGAAGATGTTTTTATTACCTTTCTGGACGTGGACAGTATACCGTACATACATTCTCAATGGAGGGACAGAAAGCTCTCGGACTAAATCTAAAATATCTTATACTGTGTTCCGAAGATGAACGGAGGTCTCAAGGGTTTGGAACGACATGAGGGTGAGTCATTAATGACATAATTTTCATTTTTGGGTGAACTATCCCTTTAAGGCTTTCCCAGCTTTCTCAGAACTTTGGCTAGTACTCTGATAGCAAGGTTCTCTCAATGTAATGAACAAACGTAATGGAACATCAATAGAAGGTTAATTGAATGTTTCTATAATGTTCTCATAACCAAAAGAAAACAATTGTAAAACATTTTAAAGACTGGACATTTTGAAATGTTCAGAGAACATTGAGAAGTAATGTTAATATAACACTCATGGAACCATTTTAAAACATTTTAGTTTGATGTTCATCTTACGTTTTTAAACCTTACTGTGTTTCCCTTAATGTTTTCTATAACATTTGGATAGCAGAGAAAAAGCTTTAAAACCTTTAAAAACCTGGATGTCTTAAACGTTCAATATTTCATTACTTAATGGTGCTCTCAACATTATGAACAAACATTCTTTCCAGTAACGTCAATAGAACATTCATTAAATGTTATCTAGTCTAATTAATAACCTTATCAAAACATTAGCACAAAAACGTTGTTTATACATTGTTCATGGAATGTTTTTTTTTAAACGTCTAGACTGATGTTTGTCTAACATTTAAAAATGTTACTACTTATTTAGAGCATTATTTAAATTTATTTTGACTTAAGTTTGATGTTCGCCTAAAGTTTTTAAACATTACTCACTACTTGTTTCAGAGTAACTGTAATGCTTATTTGTTTTTAAAGTAACCACAATGTTTGCAAAAAGATAATTTTTTCTCTAATGTTCATATAACCAAGAAGAAAACATTTTTAAAACATTTAAAAACATTTATATAACTTAAAGGGAGCATTAGGAAAATGTTATTTGAACATATTTCTGTTAGTTGGGTTACTACATGCTCAGATATTTGTACTTTCGAAACCAGCAAACGCTGAAATTTTCCACTGAACCCAAAGACCCTGATTGGCTGGTTCAGGTGTGTTCGATTAGAGCTGAGCACCGCGGGTTCAAACATTTACCTTATGGTTGCGTAGTTTACAAAGACAAACACACATTTACTTGCTAGACGACTTTTCATTAAGCTCTCAATCTGATTTGAGAGGGGGTTTTATTGACACAGGATGTTTTGTGGTTTTTCGCTATGACTCAAGCCAAATGTGTGGTTTTGGAAGCTGCACGCGCCAGATCGTTTATGCATCTCTTCCATTCTGGCTCCTCAGACTGTGTTCAAGCTCCAAAATGTGTCATTTGCATTCAAAACAGGTAGATGTCAGACTCACCGGGGCGTGTGACGGGACGCTCTCCTCGTCGACTCCTTCTCTCGCCGCAGGCTCTGTAAGAGTAGGAGAAGGCCACAGGTTCAGTAAGCGTCACGCAGCTGTTTGTCAGACTGTAAGTCGGGGCTGGAATGCTTCAGGAAGTGTCTTTATGGGAGAGGAGAGGGTCTGCATGTTTGTGTCCCACAGATGGACGATCACCTCCCTCGCTTTATTAGTGCCGTTTGCATCATTATTACTAGATTTAAAGGGACAGCTCAGCCAAAAATTTTAAAAGTAACTTTCCCCAACACTGGTGCCAAAAGCACAGATTTGCTTTTGTTCTTCTTTGTAAGTCACTCTGGATAAAAACATCTATTAAATGCATGAATGTAAATGTGATTTGGAGATTTTAGGTAATAGAGGGTCAAGTAGAAAAAAAAAAGGCGATATCAGTGCAGTGTTTGCGATGGAAACACGGTGCAGATTCTAAAGGTGTTGAATGCAGTCGAGTGAAGTGTTGCAGGCTGTCCGGCGTGTTTATCTTGCACACACACACACAAACACACACACTCTTAGTGCAGGAATGCAGGCTGACGGCTTCACTCGCAGTCCATTTCTTGCAGTATCGATTCAGACGTGTTCTAGTATGTGTGTTCATTTTGTTTCTGTCACTTCATGTGCTGTTTCTGTCTTCATGTTCAGCAGCTTCAGTTTTATTATAATTCTGCATGTTTGGATTCACTTTGGTTACAGAATTGTCCCCAGAAGTGAGCTAAATCTAACAAAGACATCCAGTCATAAATAATAATAATAAAAAAAAAAAAAAAAAAATATATATATATATATATATATAAATCATTGATGATTAAATATATATAATACGAATGATGCACTAAAATAAAATAAAAAATATATATATAATTACTTTGTGCATAATTTTTACTTGGTTTAATGTTGAAAATTATTGAACATTTTATTGTATACTACCGTTCTAAAGTTTGGGGCCCGTAATATTTTTTTTAATGGTTTTAAAAGAAGTCTCTAATGGTGGTCAAGGCAAAAAAAAAAAAACATAAAAATAGTAATATTGAATTTTTGCTGTATCAAAATATTAATTTCCTAAAAAAAATCTTACTGGCCCTAAGTATTAACATTCTCGCTTTACTGTGTTCAAGGAATTTACTATCTGACCTGCATCTTATGGAAATATGATACTTTTTACGTGCTTTGAAAGGTTGGGGAAATTTATGAGTTTCATCAATGAGGACTATGATGATTTCCTTATTGTGAAGATCTGATTAGTTTGTGTGTAAACAACATGAAGTATTCAACTGAAATAAACGCACATCCTGGTCATCACAGATGTGTTGAAAGGACTGTCACACATGATGAGCCCTAAAGCAAATGAAGCAGCCCTGAGGAAAACATGATGTGTGTTTTGGAGTCAGTTTGATCAGATATTACCACCTGTTCTCCATACAGCATCAGAAAATCACTACTTTTCCCTCTGTGTCAATTGGAGAACCATTATCAGCTTCTGAGTAATCGCTACACTTGCATGGTATTCTTTGAAGTAACTAACTTGGAACAGCATGAAAGAACGAACCTCGCAAAACAAGTCGAGGCTCATATTTCATCTCAAAATAAAAAGGAAAATAAATTCTGGCTACCGTGATATAAAAATGGTATTATTGTAAAGACTTCATGCATTGTAGAAAATGGCGAAAAATAATGTAAAATAATGCAAAGAAAATAATTTTGAGCTGAAATATGCTTTAATTTTTAACACCATTTTATGATTTTTGAAACACTTCTGCAACACCTGAAACTGGATATTTGCACAAAGTGTGTCTGACTCGACACTGAAATACACTCCACGCGTCAGACACACTCGCTCTTTAACTAGGTCATGTGCTGCCACTGCTTTAGGTATCCATGTCTCTTACTATATGATTAGCAGTATCTATCAGAAACTCGCAGGAGTTTGTACTGAGAAGCAGCCGTTTTGAGTTTTGGACGGTTCTGTAGTGATTTGTAGACAAGATGGCCAAATTACAGACGTAAACAACTTATGTTAACTGATGTTTACAGATGCTGGAGTCTGTTTAATATCTCAGTTTTTTTCTCTATCTCTTTCTCTCTCTCTCTCTTAGACAGCAATGAGAGTAAATAGAGACTTCTGCTGTATTTATGTCTCCTGCTCCTCAGATGTTTCTCCTGAGGTAAAGACCCTCACATTGTGTGAGTCTGAGACAAGATCTCAGATTGCACTCAGATTTGTCAAGATCCTGGAGTCTGCAATAAGAAGTCAGAGATCTCAATAATAATAAAAAAACTGCATTAAATTATATCAAGACCAAACGATTTCAAACTACATCTTAAATAAATTAACTTTTAAACACTTATTCTGCACTTATCACTTTCTGGGTGAAGTAAGTTGATGTTCATCGGGCGCTTTGGTTGAATTTGCTGTAGCCATTAATAGCATCTTTGACCTGGTGTAGAGTTCAGGGCCGCGGTCGCTGGAGCTGCTGCTGCTGCTCTGCGTCTTCGGTTCAAGGCTCATTTCCTAATTACAGTTCAGTCAGGAGGTAATTACAGCCATAGATTAAAGTCATTTTCTTTTTTTACTGCCTGGCGAAAATGCGGCAATTTGTGGCGGCTCGCGCGGATGTGCTCCCCCCCACCCTGAGCTTTCTGAAGGGAAATAATTTGGTGGACAAACCAGCATTTTTTCTCATTTTTGCCATATTCATTGCGGACCGAATCAGCTCTGGGAGTGTTTGACAAATGCCGGTGTTTTTGAGTTTTTTGGGGTTTGAGCTACAGCTGAGAGGCCTGAAACCATTGCATGTGTGTGCACTTATAGTGAGGTTTAATGTGGCTCTTCAGAACTCATCATTTGGCATCATCCATCAGGATCTTGGGTTTGGTTTGGCAGTGATGACGGGTGAGTCGGGCTGCTTGGTCAGCACCGCTCTGCAGTTCTTTGAAGCTTGAGGGTTGATTTAAGAGTGCTAAAGCCACCTGAAAGATCCCGAAAGCTCCTGTTTAAAAGCTCCTATCAGAAATGCCATGTTGCATGCATGCAATTAGAGATGAGGTTTGTACTTATGCTGCTTTTCCTTTGCATTCTTCCATAAATGTTGCTTTTTCTGCCCTGTCGACTCTGTCGAGCCGCCCGCTGTTTGTCTAACCCCGTCTCTCCGCCCTCTTTATGGCCCTTCACCCCCTCCACTGCCTTCACCTCCTGCCTGACTTTTAGCCTCTTAATCCAGCATGTGAAGAACGGGCCAGCAGAGAACGGCCTGTTAACTGGTGTAAAAGGGAACCAAAATCAGCAGGACGACACAAATCTGATCATGTAGGAACACTAGCATTGAAACACCCTTCAGATTCTGCCCAGTGCCATTCCAGCCCTACTGATAAAGCCTCGTCATATTATTTTATTTTAGTTTAGAAACTTTTACTGTAGAATAGTTTATAATGTTTTAATGTACAATCTTTTAGAAACTTTAATTTTATAATATTTGAATGCAGAATATTTTACAGTAGTTTAATTTAGAATCATTTAAAACATTTTGTTGTGGAACGTTTTTGTAATCTTTTATATTACAATGTTTAAAATCTTTTATTGTAGAATTTTTTTCATTTTGAATCTGTTTGTAGAATTGTTTAGAATATTTTAGATTTTTTAGAAGTTATTGTAGAATATTTTAGAACCTTTAATTGTAGAATGTTTTGATTATTTTATTTTAGAATTTTTTAAAACCTTTTAATGTACTGTAGAATCTTATAATATTTGAGTGTAGACACTTTTAGAATATTTTATTTTAGAATATTTTAATGTAGAATGTTTTATAATATTATAATAGTTATTTTATAATAGCTAATTGTAGAATATTTTAAAATGTTTTCAAATATTTTATTGTAGAAAGTTCATGATTCTTTTACTTTAGAATGTTTTAAAATCTTTTGCAGAATATTGTAATTTAGAATTGTTTAAATTAGAATCTTTCAGAACCATTTATTGAAGAGTCTTTTAGAATCTTTTAACTTTTAGAACCTTTTACTTTAGAATGTTTTATTCAGTTTTTTTAACAATCTTTTAAGTATCTTTTAGAACCTTTAGAATATTTATGAATATGACACTGTCAATATTTCTAGCTTGTTAGTGTCTATTATATTCTGATATCCCTAGATATGGCCCCTAGTAAACCTGATTGCTTAGTTAGCTGCACACATCTCCTCAAGTAGTTGCATGATATGGAATCATTCACATCAGTAGAGTTACATACTGACATTTAGTACTTGGCAATGAACGCAACAGTAATAGTGACTATGAGGAGCCTTATAAGGAGAGACAGACAGAAGTATTATGTCCTGTATTCATGACACAATTAAGAAAAACTGCAGCACAGACACAAGGAGGTAGTCTTCAAGATTACTTTTAGATGTGTGTGTTTGGCTTGGCAGAGTTGTGTGTGTGTTTAGCACAAAAGCCTGTGGTTGAGTGTGAGTGATGATGTTTGGACAGAACGGTGGGGAATAGGGATGTTATTTTGACACTTTGAGGAAAGCTGGCACGAGGTGCTTGATTTGCCACATATGCAGCCTTGTCTGCTGTCAGACACATATTCTTGCGGCGTATCAGAGGACACCAAAACAGGAGCTTATTGTTTTACATTATTGCTTTATGGAAGGTTAATTTAAAGGAATAGTTAACCCAAAAATAACATTTTGGGTTACTCACCCATTCAGGCCATTCAAGATTTAGATGAGGTTTTTTTTTTTTTTTTTTTTTTTTTTTTTTTTTTTAAATTTTGAGAAATTTAGCATTTCATCACTTGCTCACCAATGGATCCTCTGCAGTGAATGGGTGCCGTCAGAATGAGAGTCCAAACATCTGATAAAAACATCATAATAATCCACAGCACTCTACTGAGGCATTTTAACTTTAAACCATTGCTTCTAGCCAAAATAACCCATAAACCATGTCCATAGCCCGTATAAAGCCAGCCACATATTTTTTAGAGCTATTTTGGACTGTAAATGGTGCTTGATCTGTGCATGTTTCTCTCCTGATTCAGATTAACTTTTTTCACTGGCAAAAGCAATATGGATAGAGAGAATTTTACTTGGAAGCAATGGTTTGAAGTTAAAAATGACTTAATGATGGATTTGCTAAATGTAATACCTCATCTGAAGGATACCTCATCTGGATGGCCTGAGGGTGAGCACATTTTCAGCAAATTTTCATTTACGGGTGAACTATTCCTTTAATGAAGTCTCATAGACAGGAATATTTGCTTTTCCCTCTAGTTTCATCCTTTCTCATATCCTCTCACCTTCCGTTTTGTCTAATCAACGTCTAAATAATCTCCTCTCTTCTGGCCTTCTCTCTTTGACATTTGCAAGTGCCAAGGAATTTAGGAAGCCACTAGAAAGTATGAAACCCTGAACTGCACGCACACAGGAAGGTCCTCTGGTCGCCATCCACAGAGTCTGATTCTTATTAGTTTACACGGTTTCACATATGCATTAAGATTCATTATGTATTGGACGTCCGTAAAGCCTTCAGCGAGGAAAGAGGATGCAATCAAAACAAAACTTCTCATTTTGTGCAAGAAAAGCAAAGCAAAGTGCAGAGTCCAGCCTGGTGCTCAAACAAACGCTCTGTGACACACACACAAAAAAAACATCATTGAATGGGGCTTTCATTTGTGTTTTCGAAGGATTTTATTGCATCTGAGTATAGTGTTTGGCTTTCCGCTGAACTTAATTAAATGCAATTAAACACTAAACGACGTCCTGTGCCTGTTCTGAGCCACGCAAAGATGATTATCACATGTTTGAATGACACTGCTCACGAGGCGCCTGCTTTCCATATCAGCTTGCTATCATAAACTAGCGCTGAAATCTGCAATTACACAGGCAGAGATAAATATACAGAATAGTAACAGACATGTGTTTTACATTTCCTTAAGGCTCTTAATGGAAAGATCTCTGACAAACGTTTTTGTGATGGTAATATGTCAAGATTTGGTCCGGAAAAGTGTTTAAAGGTCTGTGCAATATAATGAAATTAAGCAATTTATGAAGAAGAAACTTATTAACATTTAATTACATTTATCATAATTGTAAGATTTATGAGTATATATTCTTTCTTTCTATTCATAATCTCAAAGTATTACCTGTGGCTTGCTCTTAGAAAAGCATCTGTCTTTATTTCTGCCTTCAATTTTTATCACTTAATTTATTATATGACAGTTTTATGACCCAGACAAGATAGTTGATCGCTTCCTCCCTCTCTTGGACTAATCACCGACACGGCACTGAATAAGAATTAGTAACATGAAATAAAGTCAGAAATAATAACATTTAATCTCCTTTAGGCCTGTGTGACTAAACAGATTCGTATTTAAACTCCTGTTGAGTGGACAAAATTAAAACTGTTTGTGGCCATTTGTACTTTTCGACTGCCAGAGTTTGATGTGGAGCGAGCTCCTAAAATAAAAGCAAACAGCACCAAAATATGCTTTCTCTGAGAGAAATAGAAGCCGGCGCGGTCCAGACGCAATCCTTTTGTCCTGCTGCGGTCAAATACTTGAAGTCACCAGCATTTGCATTGGTTGTTCAGAGCTTTTCATTCATTCCACAATGATTATATAGCATTTAGGAGTGTGCGTATGTGTATAAAAGTCATATACAGTGTTAAAAAAATAAAGGCTCTAATTTGAACTAAACAGGGTTTTGTAACCTGACAGTTTTAGGTTCTTCAAATAACTTTTTTTTTTTAAGTTCTTTAGAAAACCATCTATGATTTGGTGCCTTAAGGAACCCAGAAATCAAAGTACTGACTTTAAAAACCTATAATGAAGAATTAAGAACATGTTTTAGTCTCAATAGCAACTTAAGAACCCTATTTTAAAGTGTTTAAATACAGACTTTTACAGTTTTTATCATGCCTGTGCATGATGCTGGTGATGGCAACATTATGTTACACACGCACAAGCATGCACACTTAACACTCAAGTGCACTGGTGCACCAGCATCAAACCTTTTGAACCGCTGTGAACCACTGCAGTGTTTGTAAAACCGTGAACTGACGATCAAAGTTTCAGTTTGACTTTGAAACTTGATTGCAGCGTATCTAGGATAACTCTTAGAGAGCATTTCTTGTGTCTAAAAACAGTACTGCTCATTTGCCTGCTAAATGAATGCATGCATAATGTAAAGAAGAGCTATAATACGTAGCCTATGTATGGGTAGTTCGTCTACATATGAATTTGAGATCCATAAAGTGGGGATTTTCACACGAATACACACTAACACTGTTAAAACACATTTGGATTCTCCATTCTTTAACCTTTGAGTTTCACTCACCAGCTCGAGCGCATCAGCGGCGCATTGGAGGTAAACGCACCGAGCGCGTTCCGCCAGTCCTGCGTTTATCTATCCAACGACTCGCGTTTCTTTCCGAACGATATGAAATATGTCTCATGTGTACTCGAGTGGAGTTGATGTGTAATGGTTTTGATAGAGAGTCCGTTTGGAAAGTCTGTCGCACGGCACGGACCCGTCCGAGTGTCCAAGGTGAAACTCCGGAGAGCTGTGCTCGCCTCGCGCTTTAACTTCGGTCTGGGAGGAGCGGCGGGAGCGCGCGTGTCTACAGTGTGCTCACTGGAGAGCACGAGCGCATCAAATGAGGCGACGCTTTTGGACGCGCTCCCGGCGTTTTTTTTTTTTTTTTTTTTTTTTGCATTTCAACTCGCCGGACCGGTATGCGCTGACATACGCGCTGACATTTATGCTTTTGCATGCACTTCATTTACATCGCTAGTGTTTAGTGTGTTAAAAATATACCACATTATTTAAAAGCTTTCAAAATGTACTGCATATTATTTATGCGCAGACACACGGTGACATTTGTGCTTTTGCACCCTTTATTTACATCACCGAAGTGTTAAAAATGTACCACATATTCTGTCTATCTATGTCTGTCTGTCTGTCTGTCTATCTATCTATCTATCTATCTATCTATCTATATATATATCTGTATATCTGTTTTACTTGTTCAGTAGTTTCTGGCTCTTAATGGAATCATCAAATATCTCTCTGTTACTTGTGAATGGGTTTAAATGAGCTTGTTGAAGTTCTGCAGTCTCCATTACAGTCAGTGCATCTTAGATCATGTGTTATGAACCCAAAAACCACAGAAAGCTGCTCTCTAGATGTGACTCTCATGCTGAAATCTTCCCTCGCAGCTCTTGATGGTCCAGTAACTGAAGTATAAACCCACAGCTGCTGTGTGCATGCGAAAGGTTTACAGTAGTAACAGTAACTCTACTGAGAACTCTTTTACAGTGATGAGGCTTCTGTCTTGTTCCATGTAGTTTTTAAAAGATACAAACATTCTCATTTATTTAAACGTAAAAGATGCATGCGTAATGATAAAACAGCAAAATGCTATTCAGACAAGTTTTGGATGGAGTTTAGCACGTCATTCAGCCCTATATATCCTTTCTGTGATGTGTATACAGTATAAGAAGCGCACATGCAGACAGTACATCTGTAACACATTACACTGAACGGTAGGAACAGATAAACGATTTCATGCGTGTTTAGCTCAGATCCGATGTGCAGACGATGCCGCGGCTAAACTGTGTGTGTTCACACAAAATAACTCCTCCGCATGCAGTTTTATCAGGAGAAGAGAGCGTCACTCTCTGGCTGTTTAGAATAGCATACTACCATACTACTTATACTATTTTAAATTAAAGTGTGCACAGTTTTTCTGTCACTGTTTGAATTAAACGTAGGCCTAATCAACTGGTTTTTGAAATGTTGCATACTATTTTTTGACAGTAGTATGTAGTATGCAGTTTATACTGTGCATTAAGCAGAACATGTCCATCTGTTGTTATTGATGATGGATCTGTCATCCTGTTTATGTCGTGTTTACGTCTCAAGTGCTCAGATGAAAGCTCTCGGTGCGCACTGGTTTGGGTTTTAGGTGCAGTAAATCTCATTGGATCAGGGGAAGTTTAGACTGGACAGACAGACTGTTGATGGTACTGAAGGATTCAGTATGTGACAGGTGTCAGCGGGACAGAGGAACACTTCATGTGTTTATCAGCACAGTATGCAAGTGTGTGTGTGTTGTTTCCACATTCACATCCAAACACTCGTCTGTCATTAGTGTCTGGCTAAAATAAACACTTGACATTTCTTTCCTCCTGCACCAGCGCTTACATCCCACACATCATTCTCTGCATTTCCTCTTCTCTGTTTTAGTGCACTTGCCATGGCAAGTATTTTTTGGCATGCCAAACATTTGTATTTCCAAAGAATGTGCATAAAAAATACCAATCAAAACAATGTACAATATGCAAAAAAAAAAAAAAAGTATATATTAAAAAAAGTATCAAAAAATAAATGCATAAAAAGCAAATAAAACCGCACAAAACAATATTTGCATATGCAAAAACATATCTGATATCATTGGATCAAGTTTTTCTTTTCTCCCCGTTTAATTTTACCTTTTAAAAATGTATTTATTAATTTCTTCATTTAAAGAATTTTCAATCAAAAAAAAAAAAAAAAAAAAAAAATATATATATATATATATATATATATATATATATATATATAAAATAAAAAAGTGCCAAAAAAATAAAAATAAAACAGTTTAAAACAATGGCTGTTTTAAATTAGAAAAAAAATGTAGAAAAAAAAATAGTATATAATATAGGAAGTGACGAGATCTCACGAGATTTGATGAGTCGATATCCTCGCGCAGACCTTTTAGATATATTTGCATTACACTGGCTCGTTCACTAGTAGTGGTATGTAAGATATTTTATTTATGTTCACATCAGGCAAGTGGCCGCATAAGTGGGAAAAAAATGCATTGTAGTCTTTATCCAGTCATAAAAACGGAATTCACAGTTTAACACAGTCATGTACATATACTGCTCGATAAGTCGATATATTGATTATTGCGACAGGCCTAATTTCAGCGTCTGCCGTCTCACTAAATGAGGACCTAAACACATGAACAACATCTCCAGAACTGCTCTGAGAGTGACTTCATGAGCAGTTGACTGTTTGATTTGAGTAAAACTAGCATCATATCACATACACAGAACTGTAAAGGTATTCACGGCAAACCGTCAAAATAAAAGTCTGGTTTGATTTGAAGACATTGTGCCTCTAACTATTGTTTAGTAGAATGAACATAGCCTAATACTACTACTGCTACTAAAATGAAACAAACATTATTTTTTAAGGAATAATCACACAACATTTCTTCCATGTTTTAATTTTAATAGTAAGTCCCCTTTGTTTGACAAAAAATAAAGTTTGCTTAATTTTTAATAATTAAATGATAAATGTTCAATTAAATTAATGTTTTATGCCTTAATTTGATAACCAGAAAAAAAAAATACACGACACAGAATTTCTGAGGGAAAAAATCAGATAATTCAAATAATTAGACATGCTAAAACACAAAATTTGGTAACAATAAAAAAATATAAGTTATCTGGCGAGAAAAAATAAAACATTTCATAGGGCCATAAACGTGTAATTTTTGTTAAACTTTTAATAAATTGATGTGAAAATGTATAAGTTTCATGATTTTAATTAATTAGACATGCTTTTTAATTAATTCAATTTAATTTAACTATTAAAAAATTAAATCAGAAAAAAAACGTAATCCAGAAAAATTAAAATGGAAAATTTTGACAAAAAAAAAATAAAACAGAATATAGGAAAAAATAAAACGGATTTCATAGGGCCCTAACTATCCCTCAGCCACTGCTTTATTCTTTTAAACAGATACATTAATTGGATTTATTATATATATATATATATATTTTTTATTAAAGTGGAAATCAGTTTACTAAAAAATGTAAACATGACTGACTGCTTCACTTAAAGGGATATTTGTGTTGTTTATTATCTATTTTTATTATGCTATTTATAATTTTTGTGCAATTACTTGCCTGTCAGTTGAGTTTATGGCAAAACATTTTGCAGTGTTTACGTGTTGTTTATTACTGCATAAATTGATGTTTAATTTCATAAAGTACAAGTTTCAAAATGCATCTACATTTTTTTGTATTTTGTGTTTTTCAGTTGAATAAAAGACTATTTTTCCCTATATATTCAATCATTGAGGATTTCTTTAAAAAAGTCTAACAGTCTTGTCTCATTCTCGTGAACCCAGTCTCGTGTCTCGTCTCGTGGGATAAGTGTCTCGTCGCACCCCTAAAGATAAAATGTTTTGTATGTCTTATTTGTTTTGTCTGAATTTAGTTGCTTTGCATTGCACTTTAACTTACCTTTTTTACCATTTACTTGTTTATTTGCTTTATACTGTATTTCCATTTTTTTTTTCTATTTTTCTATTTGCTTTACTCACATTCTTACTTCAATTACTATTGTACTCTTATTTGCTGTACTTACTTGCTTTGCATACTCTCTTAACAAAGCTCTCAGAAACTCTAATTGTAATAGTTCATCAGTGTTTCCGGAATGTTTTTTGTTTCAGTCTCTGCTCACCTGCTTCTTCAGAGTCAGTCTGAGGCTTTGAAACTCACAGCAGTGAAGCTTTGGAAGTGATGAAACATATTTAGTGTTTTCAGAGACAGCCAGAAGCATGACCGACAGAAATTCATTTGGTTTTTATGGCCATAGGCTGACTCGACTTTATAGTGCCACAGTGGCGTACTGTAAAAACCAGGTGTTCGTGTCCAGATGCCAAACTCCTGTCTCTCATGTGAAGATGATGGTACGTCAGTATTAATAAAACTGACTCCCATAATGATGTTTCCACCTGGTCTTCTCTGCTCATATAATGACACGGTCAGTTGTTGGCGATTCTTTCTGTGGCGTATGCATTGATAAATGTGAAATAAAGAGCTCAGAGGCATCCCGAGATGGAGAGCTTGAGGAGAGTGTGCTGATGGTTAAAGAATAAGTAGTTTAAACAGAGGCAGACGCTCCTGCTGATAGACCCTGACCCCGTAACCAGAGCCCACTGAATCAACACCAAGCTTTTGGCCTGGGACGTGTCAGATGTCATGTGATGTCACCTGTACAGGGCTCCCACAGTCCTTATAGAGACTCGGGGTAACGCTTGTAAATGGGGGAATCTCACAAAAAACTGGTTTGTATTTCACCTCAAAATCAAAATGTAAATTATTTGAAACATATAAAGAAAATGAAAAATATTTTAGAGCATTTAAGATGTTATTGCATGACAGTTTCCTCCTTAAATTTTCATTACCCTAATATGAAAAAAGTTTCATTCTCCTATCCTGACGTAATTTATTTTAGTTAAAACCGGCATAATTTGAGTACATCAAACAGTACTATTATATATATACTTAAAATTGTGCTTTTTTAAATTTAAATATATTTGTATTGCAATAATGAGAACTGGGAGAGAAAATGAATGATCATGAAAATATTATCTATACGCCAGTACTACTTTCGCTTGCCTGTGTCTGTTAGTGCCTATTTTAATTTTCCCATTTTAAAATTTTAACTAATGTAAAAATGTTCCTAAAAATAAGCTTTCAGCAAAATATATTTTATCTTTTAATTTTCTTTTTTTTTAATTCCTTATATGTGTTCATTCATTCATTAATTTTACTCCTCTACCAATTGTTTTTATTAACTGTATCATTGTTTTAATTTTATTAAACTCACTATGTAAAAATGCTTCTAAAATAGTCATTCTGCAAAATAAAGTTTATTTTGTGCTTCTATTTTGGTGTGAAATATGAGCTGGACATGAGTTTTGTGAGATGTATAACTCACACTGGAGCTGATAGGATGAATTAGCCTGACCGAGAGAAAGCCCTTTATCCGTGTGGACAGGGACAGTGTGAAGGAACGGGAGGGAATTTGAGTGGGAAACGCTGTGATGACAGTCAGAAGAGTTATGTCATGTTGCCAGAGACAGGAGTGGTCCGTTCCCATGGGACAGACTGGGAATCTCTCAGTTTTTTCCTTCACCATTTCAGTGCTTCTCAGCACTCACTACTGCACGTGTTGACCAGCACATACAGTATGGGGGCGCTGTTGAGCACCTCTTTTGTGCAGCCCCCAGGAACCCTACATATCATGTACATTTCTGTTCTCAGAGCATTATGGGACATTTGTCTTTTATAACTGCATTTTTTTCCACCTGTGTATAACTTGCATTTTTTTTCACCCATGTATTTTGCCTTTTTTTTCACCATTGCATAAATTAAATAGCCAAAATGTGCTTTTTACTGTTTTGTCTTGCTTTTCAAAGAAAAAAATTAATTAAAAAACAACAATTTAAAAATATTAAACACTGAACATTTTTAACATTCTCGCAGACCCTATACCAACAAAGCACAATTTAGCTTAAAATTACTAAGTTAGTAAAATAAGATTTTTTGGCCCTTCTTGAATCAGGCATGTTTTTTTTTTTTTTTTTTTTTTTTTTTTTTTTACTGTACAATTAAAAGCAGCCTTGCTGAGAAGAGACTTCTTTTAAAACAATAGAAAATATTACAGATCCTAATTTGAACACTATAATCCTGAACGTTATAATAAATGTATTAACAGAGCTGTTGTAATGATTATTATCATTACAATTATTGTCTTTTTATTTTATTTTACACAACAACAGTAAAATTACAATACTAACATTTATGAATGTTAATAGAGTTCTTGCTTTTCCTCAACTTTTATTTGGTGGAAGCGTGCAGGAAGACCTCAATGCTTCTTTTTGTTGACAACAGCAGATTTATAAATAAGTCTCATTACGAATACGTCGTACGTATCGCATTGTCACATGCCTTGTAAAAATTCATAAGAATGTGACTGAGCAACTAAGGAGCACTGATTTTCCTCGCACTTTGGACTTTTAAAGGATTAAATGTAAATGAACCATGACAGAGTTTGATTCATGCGCTGATAATCGCTCGTGTTCATAGTCAATTTTAGCTGCTGATCTTATTTTTACTCTCAACACATTCCATTGGTGATCAGTTTCTCACAACAGATGGATAGTTATAACTTATTAATCACATTAGGCCATCTAGCTTTAAAAAAATCCCACTACAACCACCACTTGATGACCACCAGCAACAAAATCACTGTGAACATGGGATTTGAATGATGCCCATGATGCCTTCAAATCCAGTCCATGTAGGCAGTTCTCTGGGGTTTGGATGAGTTTTGCTGCTTCTCTCACTGTTGTGTGGTATGTGTGGAATGAACGGCCTGATGTTTGTGGTTTGTTTGAGGTATGATCTCAGCAATGATTGCTATGTGTGGCCCGTGGTCTTCGCGTGTGCATCCAGGTAACACTCGACAGGTTAGCGCACTGTGGTCAGGTGACTAATCCGTCTGCTGCAGAAAGAAAAGACAGGAATGGAAGGATAGGACAGAGATGGCAGGACGGAGGACATGTGGTATGTGTTTGTCTGTCAGACCTCCATGGCAGCCAGCTGATGTGATGTTCATAAACACACACACACACACACACACATGGTGACCTTATCATGCACTCTTCCAGAAACACACAGGCATGATACTGCACAGCAGATATAGACAGAAGAAGTGAAAGAGAGACAGATAGCGGCCACTCAGAAGACAAAGACAGTGGGTAATGGAGAAATCCAGTTTATTTTATTCACTCAAGCTGGGATTTGTTTATTTCCAGCACTGCTGCCTGTGGTTTTATAATCCCAGCTGAACCCTTTAAATGTGGAATACAAGAGAGACCCAGAAAACAAACAAATGAAGCTGAAGAAAAAATCCATAAATGCACACATGCTGCAACAAATTGCTGAATCTGTCATTTGTGACTACTAGTATTTGTGTAGTAGTGCTTGTGTTTGTGTGTATGTGGGTTTCATACTAGTCTAGTAAATTTTACTCATACTTAAAGGTGAACTATGTAGTTTTTCTGCCATCAGCGAAACTAAATGCAACTGCAAAAGTGTATTTTTGGCCCTATGAAAAAACCTATCTGCATGATTGTAGGGTGTTGTGGATTGTTCTCAGAATGCTGCATTGTGATAACTATGGTCTTCCTGGAGGTTGCCAGGGTGTTGCTATGTGGTTACTAAGGTGTTTTGTGGTTACTAGGGTGTTCTGGGAGGATGCCGGGTTGTTGTTTTATGGTAGCTTAGGTGTTCTACATTGTGTTAACACATTGCTATATGGTTGCTAGAGTGATCTGGGAGGTTGCCAGGGTGTTGCTATGTGGTTACTAAGGTGTTTTGTGGTTACTAGGGTGTTCTGGGAGGATGCCGGGTTGTTGTTTTATGGTAGCTTAGGTGTTCTACATTGTGTTAACACTTTGCTATATGGTTGCTAGAGTGATCTGGGATGTTGCCAGGGTGTTGCTATGTGGTTACTAAGGTGTATTGTGGTTACTAGGGTGCTCTGGGAGGATGCCGGGTTGTTGTTTTATGGTAGCTTAGGTGTTCTACATTGTGTTAACACATTGCTATATGGTTGCTAGAGTGATCTGGGAGGTTGCCAGGGTGTTGCTATGTGGTTACTGAGGTGTTTTGTGGTTACTAGGGTGTTCTGGGAGGATGCCGGGTTGTTGTTTTATGGTAGCTTAGGTGTTCTACATTGTGTTAACACTTTGCTATATGGTTGCTAGAGTGATCTGGGAGGTTGCCAGGGTGTTGCTATGTGGTTACTAAGGTGTATTGTGGTTACTAGGGTGTTCTGGGAGGATGCCGGGTTGTTGTTTTATGGTAGCTTAGGTGTTCTACATTGTGTTAACACATTGCTATATGGTTGCTAGAGTGATCTGGGAGGTTGCCAGGGTGTTGCTATGTGGTTACTGAGGTGTTTTGTGGTTACTAGGGTGTTCTGGGAGGATGCCGGGTTGTTGTTTTATGGTAGCTTAGGTGTTCTACATCGTGTTAACACATTACTATATGGTTGCTAGAGTGATCTGGGAGGTTGCCAGGGTGTTGCTATGTGGTTACTAAGGTGTTTTGTGGTTACTAGGGTGTTCTGGGAGGATGCCGGGTTGTTGTTTTATGGTAGCTTAGGTGTTCTACATCGTGTTAACACATTGCTATATGGTTGCTAGAGTGATCTGGGAGGTTGCCAGGGTGTTGCTATGTGGTTACTAAGGTGTTTTGTGGTTACTAGGGTGTTCTGGGAGGATGCCGGGTTGTTGTTTTATGGTAGCTTAGGTGTTCTACATCGTGTTAACACATTGCTATATGGTTGCTAGAGTGATCTGGGAGGTTGCCAGGGTGTTGCTATGTGGTTACTAAGGTGTTTTGTGGTTACTATGGTGTTCTGGGAGGATGCCGGGTTGTTGCTTTATGGTAGCTTAGGTGTTCTACATCGTGTTAACACATTGCTATATGGTTGCTAGAGTGATCTGGGAGGTTGCCAGGGTGTTGCTATGTGGTTACTAAGGTGTTTTGTGGTTACTAGGGTGTTCTGGGAGGATGCCGGGTTGTTGCTTTATGGTAGCTTAGGTGTTCTACATTGTGTTAACACATTGCTATATGGTTGCTAGAGTGATCTGGGAGGATGCCGGGTTGTTGCTTTATGGTAGCTTAGGTGTTCTACATCGTGTTAACACATTGCTATATGGTTGCTAGAGTGATCTGGGAGGTTGCCAGGGTGTTGCTATGTGGTTACTAAGGTGTTTTGTGGTTACTAGGGTGTTTTGGGAGGATGCCGGGTTGTTGTTTTTTATGGTAGCTTAGGTGTTCTACATCGTGTTAACACATTGCTATATGGTTGCTAGAGTGATCTGGGAGGTTGCCAGGGTGTTGCTATGTGGTTACTAAGGTGTTTTTGTGGTTACTAGGGTGTTTTGGGAGGATGCCGGGTTGTTGTTTTATGGTAGCTTAGGTGTTCTACATCGTGTTAACACATTGCTATATGGTTGCTAGAGTGATCTGGGAGGTTGCCAGGGTGTTGCTATGTGGTTACTGAGGTGTATTGCGGTTGTTAGGGTATTTTAAGAGGTTTCCAGGGCATTTCTGCTTGCTACGGTGTTCTGCTTTACACATTATGTTAACACTTTGCTAAGGTATTCAGCTGTACATGTTGATGGGGTGTTATGGTTGATTTCAAGGGCGTTGCTAAGTAGTTGCTAAGGTGTTTATCTAGACATATTGTGTAAACACGTTGCTGTACAGTTGCTGGGGTGTTCTGGGAGGTTGCCAGGGCATAGTAGTGTTATTGCTAGAGTGTTCTGGAGGGTTGACAGGGTGTTGCTATGTGGTTGCTAGGGTGTTCTGGGAGGTTGCCAGGCTGTTGCTTTGTGGTGGCTAAGGTGTTCTGCTGTACACATTACATTATCACATTGCTATGCATTTGCTAAGGGTGTTGCTGTGTGGATTCTTAGGTGTTCTGCTAGGGTTGCTAGGGTGCTCTGGGTGATGGTTAGGTTGTTTATTGTCCCAAGAGTCTCTGTGATATTCTTAGGCCGAATTCACAATGCATTCTTAGGAATAAAATTCTTCAAGAAGTGCCTTTGTGCCGTTTTTAAAGATTTGTGAGTCTTTGGCAAGAACTGCCGTGTAATCAGAGAACACCCAAAACCTGTTATTTCCTTCTTATGAAAAAAAAAATCAATAGGTGCGCTTAAGAAAATATTTGAGAAAAAACAAACTAACTTGCATTTCAGAACAAACTTCTTATCATTTAGCTTAAGAATTCCCTTAATTTCTATCTTGAAGATCATTGTGAATCTGAGCCCTTGAGCTGAATCTGCATTGAACAGTTTCTTGCGAGTCTTTGTCCTCTGCTTCTCCAGTCAACGTGTGTTTGCAGGGAAATCATCATCATTCATCACAACTGGAGCAGATCACTGTCTGTGTACACAGTTACTGATTTATTATCTTGAGATATGATTTTATCAGTGCCAGTGTTATCTGACGTCTGACTGGAGTAAATTGTGCAGGTACAGACAGACTGCGGTTTGAAATATGACCCAGACTGAAAACAGACCATATGGTACATAGACGCATACATTTATAATATATATATACTTATAATCATTATTGTTATTATTATTATTATTATTGTTCATGATATATAATTTATCCAATCGTTTTTCTTCTGCTCACTGCATTTATTTGGTCAAAAATACAGTAAAACAGTGTAATTTAAATGTAATTTATTTATTTATGCTGAAAACAGTTGTGCTGCTTCATATTTTTGTGGAAACTGTGATATGTTTTTAAGGATTTTTTAATGAATCGAAAGTTTAAAAGAACATAATTCAATTGCACCTTTGATCAATTTCATGCATCCTTGCTGAATAAAAGTATTCATTTGATGCCTACACAAATGTATACACAAGATTAATAGTGATTAGTTATTGTAATATGTTAATTTAATAGTTTTAACATTGCAGAATCTTTCCAAGTACACTCTGTATCCTGAGGTTGAGATTCACCGTTTTGAAAGTGTATTATATGTGTGATGATCCGCAGGCGTCAGGATTATATTGTTTGGTTGGGTTTGTCTCTCTGTGTGCGTGAGTAGCAGATTTACGGTTTGCTGTCTTTAGGGGAAGAGAGGGGTAGATGGGAAAGGGCACAGTGAGTGTGTCTGCAACACTGACCTGAGTCCGACAGAGATAGACGTGCTTGCTGGGATACACTGCAGCTTTTTATATGCACTATTGAAAATTATTGTAGATTTGAAGTTGTCAATAAAAAAAATAAAAAAGAGATTACTGCAGTGCATTTTACAAGAAAATACAAATTCAGTCTTTCATAAATTCACATTTAATTTAGTGTTACTTGACAATTCTTTGTAATTATTTGTGAAATTTTTTAGCAATTATAGAGTGTAAAACAGTTAATGCACAGCTTGAATCCACTACACTGTAAAAAAAAAAAATCTGTAAAATTTACAGTAAATTTTTTTAAACATTACCGTAAAAAATACAGTAGCAACATTTTAGGTTTTATGGATTGAACTTAAATTTACAGTTAAAAAATGATTAACTGATATATTGTAATGTAAATATACCAACCAACAATACGAAACACTATCATGGTAACACACGACACTAAAATAACACAGTAAACATGAATTTAACAACATAAGATGTAATATAAAACTGTAATGTGCATAACTGAGAAAAAACAACAACAAAAAAGATGTTTCAGTAAAAAACCAAAAGTGTCACACAGGGATTTCTGGGAATGTCAATTTACATTTTTCACTCTAAATTATTATTATTTTTTACTGCGAAAAACTAAATTTAATTGTAGTTTACTGCACAATAATATGAAATGTCCCATTAGGTCTGTTACAGTAAAGAAACTGTGTTTACAATGATTTAGGGACAAAAAACTCCTTTACTCTTCTTCTTGTCTATTATCACCTGTGCAACTCGCTCTTACTCTACTAACTCGCAACATAACTGTATCTGCACTATATCTGACCTCAATGACCTTAATTGTTTTACTCATTTGTATCTGGTGTTTTAGTGTATCAGTTTTATGTTTGCATTTAATTTGCGTTCTTACTAGATCATGTTTACCCCTTTGAGATTTTAAAGAATGATTTACGGCAGTACTACTTTCGCTTGCCTGTGTGTGTTAGTGATATATACAGAATGAACCTCGGCTGAGTAGATGTCATATTGAATTTGTTGCAAATGAAAGAAAAATACACACACAGTCTGTTCAGTAGGTTTTACTGTGGTGTACTCTTGGGTTTCTGCAGACAAAAAAAAATGGAAAACTTAGACAAAAAATTAGATCAAACCTTAAGACTGTACAACAGCTTTGTTGTTACTCAAGTCAAATTAAATATGACATCTATCCACGCATGCACTCTTTTAGAGTGGAAAACGTTAATGTGAGTGCAATGTATAAGAGTATCTGGACATGCACAGACATGACTGATGTGTGTTTGCAGTGTGTGTGTGTTCTGCCTGTGCTGTCGCATGTCCCCTTATTCCCAGAAATGTGTCCATGCGATGTGTATCCTGATCCCACAGGGAGAGAGAGCGGGAGATATCAGCACATGACTCTCTGAGAGCAGAGACATACTGATGGAGAGACAGTATGGAGCAGGGGATGTGGAGAGGAACGTTTGCAACTTGCACAACCGAACACGAGATAAAATGAGATGAAGCTGTGAGGTCCAGTCACACGTGTCCACCGTCATATCACAGAAGATAGTAATCCTAGTCAAACAGAGAAGGAGATTCCATCAGTGCTAAATATAGTGTCAGATCATGAACCCGCACCTCTCTCTGGGTCTGTTTTTGGCTCTTTGTCTGTTTTTTTTATTAGGATCAGGTCTGACATTTGAGAGGTTAAAATTGAACTTCTTTTTTACTTAATTATTACATGTTTCTGATCTTATTGTGTATGATTCATCCGTGCAGGTCATTCCAGGAAAATCTTTGTAATCTTTCACCAAAATATAAGAACTTATAACGCAACTTTCCTCAACCACTCTGTCCAAAGTTTTATCATCCAGTCGAGTCCCATCCAACTTTGTTTTTCACTTTTTTACCATTTTAATCAGAAATATGTCACATTGCATAAGTAAAATTGGTTGTGAATGCTGTTTCATGTTGACTGAAAAAATAAATAAATTAGAAATGTACTCTTGACAACTAGCTAAAATGTTTAAATGCAGAACAAAATGTTTAAAAGCTAAACTAAAATTAAAATGAATACTGACAAAATAAAAATGTGATAATTAGCCATGACCGATACTTAAAATCCAAACAAATCTGAAACGACTTTCCTTCCTTTTTTTAACACGTCGTAGAGTAGACTTGGAATGTCATTTTTAGCCCATTTTACGTGTGTAATGTCACATTTTTATGAGTGAAACAGAATAATTCCCCACTGGGAAAGGATTGGATTGTGAAAAGTGGGTGTTACACACGAGAATAGAGTCACGTGGTTGAGGACCATTGTGGATAAAGCTGTTAAGACATTTCTGACACATTTTTGACATTTTTCTCTTTAGAATAACATTCGCTGGTTAATCATGCACAACATCAGCTTAAAGAAAGTAAATGGGGCCAATTTTGATTTCATTTTGAAGACATTTTCTATAAAGCTCAATGACTGCTTGCTGCAGACTTTCTCCATTACATGCTGAGTGTTAGTGTGCCAAAACAAAGCCCCCGATGATGACGTGTCCCCTAATTCACCCTCTTCCTGGGCTTGTAACAGTGTGAGTTTATGATGGTCTTGGCGCAGTTGAGACGCGCTGTTTTCCTTTCTGAGCTTGTCTTCCTGGAGAAGCGCCACGCTCCAGTGTTTGCAGACCTCGGCTTAACCAGTGGCCCGTACTTATTCGTTAGTCTCTTTTAATTTCTCACTGAGATGAGTCTGGCTTCAGTCCTGTTGGCGAGAGGCAGGTTTAGAGTCAGAAAGGAGGATGACGAGGTTCCCGAACTGGTGCATGAAGCAGTGATGTCACTTTATTTAAAGTGTTGGTCAAAACGCTTGACTGCGACTGAAGTTATTTACAGGACGGATCTGACGGAAAAGATTCCCTTCGCTTGTTACTCCATCATCACTGTGATTTCCAGGCCTGCTTTGGAGGGAAGATTTATGACGGAGCGGTCGGCCGTCTGTAATTGAAGCCTGACTGGTTTTAACCAGACCTGGACACTTTTAGCATATCGCATCATAGCTGCAATAATGAACAAACTCAAGTTATACGTGTTTAGTTTTCTCAGAAATAGGCTTTTCTGTTTATGTGAGAGTGGTTTGTGGTGGTGTAGACGGGTCTCTCCCTGTGACCTTCAGCATCGGGGGTCGTTCTGGTTGTGACCTCCTGTCTACATCCTTCATCCATCCCTGGCTCTTCTCCTCGGCTCTCTTCTAACCCGCTCGTCTGGTTCTCAAGCTCCGCTGACAGGTAGTTTAACGCTTATATCCTGCTGGCTCTTGATGTCGGTGGCCGTCTGGATTTTTAACACTTAACTGCTCGTTTCCGGGACTTTCTGGGGTCAGGCCTTAAACTCTGAACAATACCACACACACAGGCAAACACTCACCTCATTATTATTACTTATTTATTTATTTTTGTCATTTATTTTATGATTTACTGTTATTAATTCATTCATTTTAAAAAAAACATAAAAAGGCATGAAGTTTGAAGACCTAAATTATTTATTTATTTATTAATAATTAAATAATAGCTACATGCAATTTAATTTAAATGTTAATTTAATCTTTTTTAAATTAATTAAAAAAAATTCAGACTTTTATTTATTCATTAAAAATAGGATATAAAAACCATATAAAGACATGAAGACCTGAGATTATGTTTAAATGATTGTCATTTAAATATTTTTAGTTTAAATGTTAATTACATTTATAAATGTGATTTTTCTTCTTTAATGTTATATTTATTTGTTATATAATATCCATGGCCTTAGCCAGCTATTAGGTCACCTCTGTAAATTTTTGATGTTCAAAAGTAATATTTGTCCTCTGAATGACTAATGTGCTGTTTAGAACTCCTCATATGAGTGTCTGCGTGTGTAATTAAGTTTAGACAGTTTGCAAGAAGAATGTTTAGCAGCCGTGTTGCCAGATCCAGCTATATACTAGCCATGAAGAAATCTATTGCGTTTCGTTCAGTATAGTAGTTACATTTTCACAAAGTCATGCTAAAAACATTCATAGAGCACTAGACAAAGTTATCATCGTGGCTAAAATAGGTTGAATTTGGATTTGTTCCAGATAAATGTCCAGAGCTGTTGTGGAACACGAGGGACATTCTGACTGGTTTGATTTCCTTTTTAGTTTTTTTTCTCTTGTATTAATAAGAGTTTGGTATTTAATTTTGCCGTCAACATTATTTGAAACAGACTTTGTTTTCTGATGCGGTCGCGCTGAAAGCTGACCAATAAGGCTCATTTTATTGTTGTGCTGAGCCTTTATTACACAAATTCTTTGAGATTAATGTAAAGCATAAAGATGCATTGTGAGCATGAAGGCTGAGACATCTGATCATGGCATCATATCTTCAGAGCCTTGTTTTCTGTCGGTGTGTGTTGGCAAGGCCACCTCCAGTTTAATTAAAAACCGAGGCACATGCGTATCTTGGCTGGGAGCGAGTGGAGATGTCGGCACCTCATCTGACACCGCTGCCGTCACCTCAGCTCTGCCATACCGCAGCTGGCCGCATTCTTCCCTCACAGCGCCTCGCTGCCTCTCTAAGCCCTTTTAAATGAAGTACCTCAGAGATTGGAGCCGCCGCAGATATCTGAGGATTAGCAGAACTATTGAACAGCCTGGCTAACTCTTCTAACGAGTTAGTGGAACTTTGCTTGGCCGAGCTGGTCACCATACAGTATGTCTGGACACACTGGAAAGCTGAGATTCTGCTAATCGCACTCTTAACTTGGATGAACACGAACGTGTGCAGTAAAGATGCATGAGTTTTCAGCATGCACACACACAGAAATGGCTTCTTTTTAATACTGTAAATTACTTAGAAATGGTTCTCTTACACTATAAAAAAATTCCATATGATGTCATAGGAGAACTTTAAAAATAATTCAGATTAACTGCTGTTGAAAAGTTTGAGATCAGCAAGATTAAAAAAAAAAAAAACTACATAAAAAATAAAATAAATAATCACCAATTCTTAATATTAGAAAGATTTTAAATGTATATTAATGCAGTTATTTTCTGATATTTAACATACAAAGCACCTCAACAGTTTTCAACATTGATAATGTTTCTTGAGCAGCAGATCAGCATATTAGAATGATTTTTGAAGAGTCATGTGACTCTGAATACTGCAGTAATGATGCTGAAAATTCAGCTTTGATCACAGGAATAAATTACAATTTAAAATATATTACAACAAAGAAAAAATATTATATATTATAACAATATTGCACAATATTTTTAAAAAAATTTTTTTACTGTATTTTTCATCAAATAAATGCAGCATTAAGGCCTCTAAATGATCAAAACTTTGCTAAAAATAATCATAATGCACAAACTGCTACATGCTTTGTCATCTCATTGATAATTTATACCTTTTTTAGCAGTAAAACTGTAAAAACGTCCATTTAAGCCATTTAAAGATATGAAGCAATTATTTTTTGAAAAAGAGTTTAAATATGTAATTTTGATTGTTAATGATGAGTTTTAAGTGATAAAAAGGGCGATATTAGTAATTTGTCTTTTTTTTTCAATTTTCTTTATTTTGAGAACAATTTTGATGATGATTCTTAAATTGCTTTATTGTTCTTCAGAGATTAAAATAGTTATTGATGTTTGATTTAAGGTTCTTCAGATCAGTGTTTTGCTTCTTTTTACTGAAGAACGAGAGAATGAAAAGCTGTTGTGGTACTGAAGTAGTTTCTGTGTTCTGGTCTGGTCTGGTCTGGTCTGGTCTGGTTTGGATGGGTGTCCCAGGCTGCAGGTGGGCTGTTTGTTCTCAGTTTCCACTAATCAGATCTGGATTTGTTTCCTGAAGTCTTGTCATGCTTATCACAGCCCACACACACCTGTTTGGCAGGACTAATGCTGGGTGCAAGTGTTTAGGGAGCCTGTTTGTTTCTGAATGACCCTCATATGTCCCATTGGAAGACATTTAAATTCCGAATATTCTGTGTCCCATGCAAATATGTCACGTTACAGAAGTCCATAAAAGTAATCCAGGTCTCAGGCTACATATCGATCGCTCTTGAAAGAGGAAGTTGTGATGTTCTCTCATCTAGATGCTCATAAAGCTGCTGTTTCCCACAGTGCTGTGTGTGTATGTTGTGTGGGAGAAACGTGGGGATTTACTGCTGATGGTGACTGATGTGGTTCAACAAGACTTACACGCAGTACTCAACAGCCCACGTCCTTCCCAGACACATGTACACAGGCCCGAGGCTTCAACTCTTAAATCATGCAGTTTAGCTTTCATTACATCAAATCATTTACTGCAGAATACAGTGAATGACGCTAGTGAAGACATTTTACATTAGCATAAATGTATGTTGTTTATGGCTCACAAGCAACGTTGACACTTCAATCTATTCATTTCTATTATTATTATTAACAACATTAACAGTTTGTATTATTAAATTAATTAAAATGATTTTTTCTTTGTAAATTCTTCTGCCAATTGGATGCAGATCTACAGAAACACACGTCTGGATATGTCCAGGCCTCAGGGCCTGTAGTGTAATCATATATTCGCAGCTCTCCATCATCATAATGAGAGTAATAACGTGGCTTTATCTGTGGATCGTGAACACACCTGTGGGTTGTTTCATGGCTAATTGGAGTTTACTGACAGCTGTGATGCTCTCGAAGCCACTGCTGGAATGTTCCTGCCAAATTCCTCTTACCTTTCTGATAGAAATATTGTGCTGCAAAGAGCAAAACAGATTTCACCCTCTGATGCTCTCGTTTAAAGGGCTGTCTTCAGAATGGCCCAATACTTTCACACAGATATGACACAGATTCAGTGATATGTGGTGGGCAGTATGCACATTTTTTGTAAGCATTAAAAAAATACCTGGCTGAGCTATGACATTTGCAGAAGAGCGCAGTACATGGATTTTGCAGTACACACACTTTCCAGATCAACTTGACCTTCCAGTTCCAGTTACGACGAATGAACCAGAAGTAATCAGCTCTGATTATTATTTCCTTCTTGACTGATTACTTCACTGAACCGAAGAACAAAAAACACACAAAAGCTAAATGAATTGTTACACATAACTGAAATACTTTTATTATTATTATTATTATTTTAATTCATTTAATACATTAATTTTGCAATTTTATTTTATTTTATTATAAATGTTGTTATTATTATTATTTTAATATTAATAGTGTAATTATTAATTATTATTTAAATAAAAATAATTATTAAAGCAAAAAATAATTAATCGTCAAATAACGTCAACAAATTGGATGTTTAATAATATGTGCCATCCAATTATAATTAACAGATAATTAAATAAGTAATATTTAAATAAATTATTATTATTATCATTAATGTGTGGCATCCAGTTAGCAAAATAATACTATTTATTTATTTATTTATTTATTTATTTTGCTTACTTGGATGCACACAATTAATTAAACAGAAAGTGTAGTGTAGTAATGTGACAGCAATGTATTTAACATACTTCTATTTTACATGTTTTAATAATTGCACACTTTAAATTTTTTTATTTATTTTTACAGTATGCAGAAAGCAGTATGTGTTTAGTTTTCTATTTCAAACAAAGCCAAACGTGAATACAGTCAGATGTTCAGTGCTCTAAAAGCCAGCGCTAATTGAATAGTGTACTGTGTGTGTGTGTGTGTGTGTGTGTGTGTGTGTGTGTGTGTGTGTGTGTGTGCGTGTGCGTGTGTGTGTTTGTGTGTGTTGTTCTCTGTGTCCAAAGACGGCTTACATCTGGATTAAAAGGCTTTCTCATGCATGACAGTGCAGCAGCACATGTGTGTGTTGTTGTGTGTGAGTGCTTACAGCTTTAGCCACTCAAGAATGACGTCCCCGAGTGTTTTAGCGTTCATTCATGACGGCCTGCCATGCGAACCGGACTACTGTCTGCAGGGGTGCGCTGGTGTGGGAAAATCTGTCCTGGGTTTAGTTGCACGTATCTGCCTTTATGTTATTCCTCCCACAGGACAGTTCTTTGCTTAGACTTCATAATAACTCTCATGTGTGTTTCATTTAGATATCAATTTGTGTCTGATGTCTCACCTAAAATTGAAAGTGAATAGCACGAGTATAGATCTGTAAAGTATTAGTGTGTGATAATTATTTAATAAAAAATGCAATTATAAACAGAAGCATCTCACATTGCTTGGTCTTGAGATCATTTGATGAGTAATGTTGGAGTTCATGTTAAGATTTCTGACTTTTGATTGAAAACTGATAATTTGGCAAATCAGAGCACAGTTTGAGACAAAGTTCTCCATTTGCTCTCAGTTTGATCTTAATGAGGAAATATAACACACTTGATGAGAAGTTTGAGTTAATTCTGGAATCTCTCTCCATTCAGTCTCACTGCTGTCTAGAGGAACAGGTTGAGATATTAAAGAAGATATAATAAAATTGATGAGGAATGTTTGCATGCATGTTAAGATCGCTGAGGTTTGTTTGCAGACTGTGCTCAGATTTGCCAAGACAGAGGAGCAAAACCTGCATTTTAATTGAGAAATATTTCAGTTTTTCTTTTCTTTCTGGGTCTCCTGCATCACACAAGTAGATGAAAGCATTGTTGAAGTGTGATGATGTGTGGTGGTGCATTCTGGGAGGAAACAGTGTGGGAACACAGGAGGTGTTTGTGTATTTCCTGCAGAGAAACTTCGACATGGGAACACGAAGTTGCACTAACAAAGCGTGGCAACCCCTTACCGACTTGAGAGGCCCGGGGCGAAGCCGGGGGAGGGGAGAAGTCAACCGTCAAACACACCATCCCACCAATCACTGAAGCGCAGGAAGCAAAGCCTGCCGATCCACTGCAGGGCTCGGATCCAAGCATTCATTCATCTGATAGAGATGAGCGTGGCCCGACACGTCCAGGTTCCCACCGCTAGCTCTGTGGGAGAGATGAGTGATTAGTAGTTCATTAGTGAGTTTTCTTACCCAGTATGATTACTGAAGGTTTAGTCTCCTTGGATTGTGCTGAAGGTCACAGTTGTGTTGGCTTGTGACGTATTTGGTGACCTACTTAGTAAAACGTCACCCTAAAACTTAAAATCTGTCACATGACTTGTATAGATTAAGAGTGCTTTCATACGGGGTGCTAGGGCTGCTAAACTCCAAAAGTGAAGACAAAAGCATCATAAAAGCTGTCCGTATGATTTGTGAGGTGAGTATTGAGCCATAGTTTTGTGAGGAACAGACCAAAATGTCTGTTTTTTTATTGGCTTCTCAGTCATTCAGGACAGATTCAGTTTCTGATTTCCTGTTAGACTAGGCGAAGGTTTTATTCAGAATATATATATAGTTATTGTTTATAGTATTTTATATATTTTTTTTATAGTTTTCAGTAATGTAATCCTTTTAGAAATCATTCTAATTGGCTGATTTGGGAAAAAAAGTCTCAATTTCTTAATAGCTTCTTCATTTTATTGTAAATTAGATTAAAAAGCATATTTATTAAATAATAATTAAGATATTAAATTAAATTTTATATATAATTATTTAAATTAAAAATGTTTAGTGAATTGAATAATAAATAAAATTAATAAATGTCATATATATAGTTATATTTATAGAATATATATATATTATGTATAATGAATATAAAGGGCTGTAAGAGCTTATTTTATTAAATTAAATTTCAAATAATAGTTAAATTAAAAAAATCCATTAGCTCTCAAATCTCAGTAAATATTTTAAAATTAATTTAATGGGTCCTTCCTGAATAAAAGTCTAAAAAAATTAAAAAGTGATCCTGAACTAACTTCTGAATGGTATATACTCCTTAAAGTGCTGTTAGAAATTATTTTATATTTATTAAATATAATATTTAATATTATATTTAATAAATATATAAATGTTTTTAATGAAAGTTTGTTTTACATTTTTTTATTAAATACATATTTACACAAATATTAATTTGTTGTATTAATAAATAAAAATAGTATATATAGAGATATACAGTTATGTCCCACGCTCTGAGCTGATTGATGTGGTTGAAAGGTTTGGTCTGACTGTAGGGTTCGAGTGAAGTGGGAAACACGCCCGGCTCCAAGCAGCATGTGACTCAAAATAGACACTCATGTTGGTGTTGTGACCCCGGCGGCACTCATCGGTGAACTGCCCCGGGCGTCAGAGAGCTGAAGGATAAATGTGGCTTTGTATGTGTGAAAGAGTGTCAGATTCCAGTCTGGGGTCAAACGGACAGATGTAAACACACCCATCTGATGTCTGTGAATACTTTGTTTTTGATCAGTGAAACTGATTGTTGAAGAAGAGCTGATGTGGGTTTCTGTGCTGAAGTAAACTCATTTCACTGTCCATTCTGCCACCTAGTGGTCGCAACTCACAGCATTTCCACCGCAAACAAACACGCACACTCCTTAAAACAGCAAGTCTTGTTGGATCTACTTTTTCCTCACTTGGACTTAAGTGTCTTTGAATGGTCTTGATTTGGATGAAACAAGCGGTGGTTATTAGTGGCGTGTAAAATTTGTGCGTAATTCGTCGTGTGAGCTGCAGACATTAATTATTTCTCAAATTATTATGTCTTGTTGAAGAGAGATGTACTGTTAATTTAACAATTGAACAGTCAACAAGCAAGAGCCTAGCAACTGCATAGCAACACACTGAAAACTAACCAGAGCCATTTTTCAATAATCTCAATAATCTAGCCTTTCTTCAGAAGACTACTGTAAATATTACATTTTCTTCTAAGTAGAAATGTATTTTTAATGTTGTCTTTTCTTTCTTTTTTTACATTTAAAAAATAGTAAACTTTAAAATGCTAACATGGGATGAAAATCACCGGCCTAGAAAAAAGCTGTTATATTATGGGCTGTGTCCCCCCCTCATGGTGACTGCAATGTTGAGCGCAAGACACTTTTATAACACTTCAAACTGCTGACTTCTTCATTTATGGCCAACTAATATGTCTGCAAGTTGAATATTACATATATTATAAAGATATTATTGTTCAGATGTCTGGGGTCTGTAAGATATTTTTTAACTGTTTTAACTGTTTAAACCTTTTCTGCTCACCAATGCTGCATTTATTTGAAAAATACAGTAAAAATAGTAATATTGTGAAATATTATTATAATTTAAAATAACTGTGTTCTGTGTGAATATAGTGTAAAATGATGCAAAGCTGAATTTTCAGCATCATTACTCCAGTCTTCAGTGTCACATGATCCTTCAGAAATCAGGTTAATATGATGATTCACTGCTCAAGAAACATTTATTATTATTATCAATATTGTTGTGCTGCTTCATATGTTTGAGGAAACCGTGATTTCCACTGTTCATCTTTAATGAATAGAAAGTTCAAAAGAACAGGCATTATTTGAAATAGAAATCTTTTGTAACATTAATGTACTTACAGTCCTTGCTGAATAAAAGTATTAATTTCTTGAAAAACCAAGTGGTCGAGATAGCATCAGTAATCAATATCTGTGTCTGATTTGATCCGCAGGACTCTGATGCCTCTGTTTGATCCAGACTCTGGATTACTTACTGTGTCTGGAAATGTATGTAACTATTTCTATACACAGTTTGATATGTTTAATGGCTGAAATAATTTATCATCCATATTAATATGCTTATTAATGGTGTTTTCTCAGGGTGAGAGTGTGATCGACTGTTTCGAGGTGAACAGCAGTGAGCCCTTCCTGTCTCAAGGTAACACAGATGCTTTTTCTTGAGGCTCCTGCTCTTTCTTCATGTTCATGAGCTGATCTCTCTCTGTTGTTGTCAGTGAGTCACTGTCTGACCGACCTGTCGACCCGTGGCACAGCTCTGGTGCCCAAGCTCGCTCTGGATGTCAGCTGCTGTGAGGTTTTGCGTCTGCTGCAGCTCACTGATAACTTCATAGTGCCCATCAGCTACCAGGTGCCTCGCAAGGTGAGAATGATGCATCCTGGTCTGCTGAACTCACTGGATTAAAGCTCCTAATGCTCTTGGTATATCCTAAACCAATTATGATTGATAAGCTGACAACATATAAGTGATTACTTTATTTTCTGACCTGGAGTATGATGCACATGAATTGCATAAATCCAAGCTAGTTATGAGAATCATTTATACAAATATCAGCAAAACAGAATGTTTAAAGTCCTCCTAGTGGTTTTCTTGCTGAAATGGTTTAATTTTTTTTGTATGGTTTAATGTTTGAAAGCAAAGAAATTGAGTCGACAGTAAAGTGTCACATTTTAATTTTACTATTGTTCTGTAAAATAAAAAAATTATAATTATAATTCAATACTTGTTTTTTTTATTTTTAGTACACTAGTATTAATGCAATAGAAATATATTTCTCTAATTTGCTTAATTTTTTATCATTTAAATAGTAATCCAATAAAACAAAAAACTTTTAAAATAAAACAAATTAAATAGAACAATTATTATAATTAATAAATGTATTTAAAATTATTATTATTATTATTATTATTATTATTATTATTATTATTATTAAACAAAGAAAAAAAACTTTCTGTACAGTGCAGTATTATTTTGCAACAGTAATATATTTCTTCATTAATATGTTTATTATTTTGGAATTTAAATAGTAATAAAATGAAGTCATTATAATAGTGACAATTATTTATTAATATTATTATTATACATTTTTATTTTTATTACAATAATATAATTGCAGTAGTAATATATTTCTTTATTAATATGTTTATTATTTTGGAATTTAAATAGTAATAAAATGAAGTCATTATAATAGTGACAATTATTTATTATTAATATTATTATACATTTTTATTTTTATTACAATAATATAATTGCAGTAGTAATATATTTCTTTATTAATTTGTTTAATTTAATTATTTAAATAGTAATAACGCAAAACTAATGATAATAATAATAATAATAATTATTATTATTATTATTATTATTAAATGTAATATTTTACAGTACAATTATTTACAAAATTATTTATAATTATTTACAATTTAAAATGTTATTAGTATTATTGTATAGTTATATTGAATGAGTGAAAAAATCCTCCTTTTCCCCCCCAGAATCTGCCAATCTAAAGATGTTTGGCGTTTTGGCCCTTGTGTGTTTTGTGTGTATCAGGCAGGACAGGACTTCCATGCGGACTTGTATCCGGACACCGTGGGTCACACCCCAGCCATGACGGCGGAGGACTGGTGGAAAGGAGAGAACAAACAGGTACTGAGCAGTCAAAGGTCTGTTTAAAACAACTCATTCACGGGGAAATCATTGGATTGCTCACAAAGAAATTGGTTTGAATGACAGATGGTTGGAAGGGAGAGGATGAGAAATAAGAGGGGAAAATGAAGAAAGTAATTTCAGATTTATTTAACTCTCTAACACTTGCACTGCTACAGGTGGAGCGAGTCAGTCTTCACCCGAGCAAGAGGCCAAAACCAGCCGCTCTGTCAGCTCAGGAGACAAAACCAAAGGATCTTCCCCGTGGCAAGAGCAAGGAGGTCTGTGGGAGGAACACGAGGAGAACAGTTTACTTTACAGAAGTGATCTTCTTATGATGGCCTTGTCTGTTTTTCTCAGGAGGCCTCGACCTCCAGCAGTCCCCTCAGCACCCCCAGCAGCAGTGCCGCCCCGTCCCGCTCCCCGTCCTCCACCAGCGGCCTGTCTTCTGGCTTCCTGCCGAGCCCCAGCCCCAGCCAGAGCTCCCGCGCCATCCAAAACATGCTCGGTCTGTCACACATTTACATTTACTTAAATTAAAATAAATAATATAGTTTTTTATTATTTATTAATTTTCTTTATTTGTTTGCATCATCACTCCATATATATATATATATATATATATATATATATATATATATATATATATATATAATATATATATATATATATATATATATATATATATATATATAATTAAAATAATTAATGGTGTTTTTTTTTTTTTTTTTTTTTTTTTACTTTGTGCTCATTTGATCAAAAACTGTGGATTCTTGAATATTTAAAACTAGGGTTTTTTTGGGGAAACCTTTTTTTGTAATCTTGTCAGCGATGACTGCCTATATTATGGTTATGGTTCCTTGGACTGAATAAATCATCCTTTAAGCTGTTTCAGAGCAAATACACAAGGACTTATATACACTACCATTTAAAAGTTGTGAGTCTATCAGATTTATTGCCTGTTTTTGTCACATGATCCTTCAGAAATCATTCTGATATGCTGATTTCCTTCTCAAGTAACATTTCTTATTATTATCAATGTTGAAAACAGTTTTGCTGCTTCATATTTTTGAGGAAACAGTGATACATTTTTATTCAGGATTCATTTTGATGAACTGAAAGTTTAAAAGAACAGCATTTACTATCAGTTTTGATCAATTTAATGCATCATTGCTGAAAGTATTAATTTCCTTCAAAAAACAAAAACTTACTGACCCCAAATTTTAATAGAAGCTTATATATACTGTACCTGTTCCAAATATCATCAAAAGGCTGAACCATATCAAAGTATAATGTTTTTAGCTGTGTATATCGCCCAGCTCTTTTAATGAATGGCTTTATGTGATTCTCAGGCCCGAGCTCCAAGTTTCGTCACATCCAGGGGGCCGTTTTGCACCGGGACACTCACATCACTAACCTGCGGGGGCTTCATCTGACCACACCGGGAGAGTGTGATGGCTTCTGTGCCAACGGCCAGCGTGTGGCAGTGCCTCTCGCCATCGCCGGAGGGCAGATCGCTGTATTTGAGGTGCGAAACTGAAAACTTCTCTTTTCTTCTAAGTCTTTGAATCACTGACAGTATTTAACTGCTGCGTCTGTCTGCTTCGGCAGCTGTCCCAGCCTGGAAAACTGCCGGACACCGCCCTGCCCACCATCCAGAACTCCGTCAATGTGGCCGACTTCTGCTGGGACCCCTTTGACACACACAAACTGGTTGTGGGTGAGTTTTATTTGGCTTTATATTTACTTTTCATTATTAGATTTAATTTTATAAAGAATCTAAAAATATCTTTTCTTATAATATTATATTATTTATATGTAATTTTATATATTGTATTTTATGTTTATATACAGTATATTTACATATGTATATATATATGTATATATATATATATATATATATATATATATATATATATATATATATATATATATATATATATATATATATATATAATATATTTTTTTTTTTTTTTTTTTTTTTTTTGGGGAGGGGGGTAATTTGGTTGTCTCTGAGTAAAAACCATTATTAAACAAATGTGATCTTATAAAATCTAATAAAATAAAATGTGATCTAATAAAATACAGCGACACAATAATTTCAGGACATGAAGAAGGATTTTGATTTTAGCTTAATGTTTGTTATTTTTGTTATGTTTTTGGTGTATATATATATATATATATATATATATATATGTACAGTATGTGTGTGTGTGTTATTATTATTTATTATTATTATTATTATTATTATTATTAGTATTATTATTATTATTATTTTGTGTGTGTGGCTAAGGGGGGTGGCGCCCATGTGATAATTGATTGATGATAATTGTTTAAATTAATATAATAATTTATACTTTTGACTCATCCATTTTCTTTAAAACAGGTTTAAAGGCTGAGATGTGAAGTTTATCATTTTATAAAACTTTTTGCTTTTGTGAAAACCTGTACCTGAACTGTAAATCATGCTTTTTAAAGTCATTTCACGGTTTAAAATATGACATACTAATACTCTACTACGCTATTATGGTATTAATTTTATTTGTGCAGGTCTTAAAAAAAGATCTTAAAAAGTCTTAAAATTGTCCTTAAAAATCCTGCAGATACCCTGGATTAAATTCAGTTTTAGTTTTTATTTATTCCAGTGAGTAACTGTAGTGCTTCAACTTAAACCTATTTCAGTTTGTTGCTAAGGCAACATTTTTTTTTAGTTTTATTGTTTAATTACAATATTTGTATGTTATTTCAGCTTATTTCTATTAACAAGATTTAGTATTGAAGTTTAAATCTCAAGTATCCTTTCAGGAGCACATCCAAGTCATAGTTCTCCTCAAAATCGAAAGAAAACGTACAGTAGTTTGTAGCAAATGAAGTGTCTGAAGAATTCAAATGAAATGAAGTTGCATCTTCAAGCATTTTTTTGAAAAGAAACCTAAAATCATGCTATCTGAACTCTGAAATCTGAATGTCAGCGCTGCTCTCTGATGTGTCTGTCTCAAAGCTGGTGATGATGCCAAGATCCGCGTGTGGCAGATTCCCAAAGGAGGCCTGACAGAAACCCTGACCGAGCCGGAGTGTGTTCTGCGGGGTAAGAAGCCAGCACACGTGACCTCTGAACTGTAATAGCAGTAATTCTGTAGTGTTTGATTGACATGCACCTTGACCAATGACAGGACACACGGAGAAGATTTACTCCATCAAGTTCCAGCCCCACGCCTCCGGCCTGCTGGCTTCCTCCTCCTACGACCTCACAGTGAGACTGTGGAACCTGGGGACAGGAGAGGAAGTCAAACGACTCAGCGGACATCAGGACCAGGTCTGTCTGTTTGTCTGTCTTGTCTGCCTGTCTTTGATTTTGTAGATGTCATGCCAACTCACTGTGTTCTCTCTCTCAGATATTTGGCATAGCTTGGAGTCCAGATGGGAAACTGCTGGCCACTGTGTGTAAGGATGGAAAAGTGCGTCTGTACGACCCACGCAAGTCCACCTTGCCCATCCAGGTTAGTTCAGCTTCAGGTTAATATTATTAATCTTCAAAACTTCAAAATTCATATCTTTTTGACCAAGTTTTACCAACTTTGTCCTTACAGGAGGGCCCAGGACCTGAGGGCCATAGAGGGGCCCGTGTAGTGTGGGTCTGTGATGGCAAGTACCTGCTGGTTTCAGGATTCGACAGGTACAGTATACCACAAATTTAGCCAAAACGATTATAGTATTGGTACTAGCAGTGCCTCTCTGACTCTTAATATTTTTTAATGGCTTATTTCCTCTATAGTCGCAGTGAAAGGCAGTTGTACCTGTTCTCCGCTGAGTCCTTGGCATCCGGGTCTGTTGCTTCTGTGCCTGCCGATGTGTCTCCCTCAACCCTTATCCCGTTCTATGATCCCGACACCAGCGTCCTCATCCTTACTGGGAAGGTGCGTTGATGAGCATTAAAATTAACCATTGGTTTAAGCTTTATAGTAACATACCGATACATCCAACGATGTGTTTATTTGTCCTTTGGTCTTTCAGGGCGACACTCGTGTTTATACATACGAGATCTTGCCTGAAGCGCCGTACTTCATGGAATGCAGTAGTTTTCATTCCTCTGAACCACACAAGGTATTATTGTTGGTGCTGTTGTGATGTTGTTGAAGACAGAAGGCAGTCTGTTTTACTGATGTTTTACCGTGTCCTCACAGGGGTTGTGTTTCCTGCCGAAGACTGAATGTGACGTGCGTGATGTGGAAGTGGCTCGAGCCATCCGACTTGGCAAGAGTACCATTGAACCCGTGGCCTTCAGAGTGCCTCGTGTCAAAGTAAGAGTGACCCTCATACCAGAATCTAAAAACTAGCTTTTTCAGCTTTACCTTCCAGTGTTTCCCATGCATGAACAAATGTAAAAATCTGAATCTGCCTTCGCTCCACAGAAAGAGTTTTTCCAGGATGATGTTTTCCCGGAGACTGCAGTGTGGTGGGAAGCATCTCTGACCGCTGCGGCCTGGCTCTCTGGATCCAACGGACAGCACCGCAAAATCAGCCTGCAGCCCAAAGACATGATGCCCGGTACAGCTCAACATCACCAAACACAACTCAAAGAAGAAGCGTCAGCTCATTAAATATAGTGTTTAAATACCCTTCCTTATGATCCGTTTTCTTTCAGTGAGTGAAGCACCAAAAGAGGTTCCTGTGAGGAAGTACCTGCCCTCCTCTGTCTATCTGGAGGAGAAAACTGATGAACAGAAGAAAGAGGAGGTGTTTATCTATCTATCTATCTATCTATCTATCTATCTATCTATCTATCTATCTATCTATCTATCTATGTCTGTCTGTCTGTCTGTCTGTCTGTCTCTCATTTGTTTTTTCTGTTTGTCTGTCCCTCTCTCTCTCTCTCTTTGTTTGTTCATTCTGTCTCTCGCTTGTTTGTTTGTTTGTTTGTTTGTTTGTGTTTGTTTGTTTATTCTGTCTGTCTTTCTGTCTCTGTCATTTGTTTGTTTATTTATTTGTTTATTCTGTCTGTCATTTATCTGCTCATTCTGTCTATCATTTGTTTGTACTATGTCTCTCAGTTGTTTGTTTGTTCATTCTGTCTGTTCATTTGTTTGTTCTGTCTATCTGTCGTTTGATTTTTTGTTCTGTTTGTCTGTCCCTTTCTCTGTTGTTTGTTCATTCTGTCTCTTGCTTGTTTGTTTGTTTGTTTGTTTATTGTTTGTTTGTGTTTGTTTTGTCTGTCTGTCATTAGTTTTTTGTTCTGTTTGACTGTCCCTCTTTCTCTGTTGTTTGTTCATTCTGTCTTTTGTTTGTTTGTTTGTTTGTTTGTTTGTTTGTTTGTTCTGTCTGTCATTTATTTTTGTATCTGTCTGTCTCTATCATTTGTTTGTTCCTTCAGTCTGACATTTGTTTGTTTATTCTGTCTGTCTCTGTCTATTGTTTGTTTGTTTTTTCATTCTATCCTTCTGTCATCTGTTCGTTCTGTTTGTCCCTCTCTCTGTTGTTTGTTCATTCTTTCATTTGTTTGTTTGTTTGTTCTGTCTGTCATTTGTTTGTTGTTTCTGTCTTTCTGTCTCTATCATTTGTTTTTGTTCATTCTGTCTGTCGTTTATCCATTTATTCTGTCTATCATTTGTTTGTTCTCTCTGTCTCTCGCGTGTTTGTTTGTTTGTTTGTTTGTTTGTTTGTTAATTCTGTCTGTCATTTGTTCTTTTTATCTGTCTGTCCTTTGTTTGTTGTATTTGTCTATTGTTTGTTTGTTCATTCTATCTGTCTGTCATTTGTTTGTTTATTCTGTCTGTCTATTGTTTGTTTGTTCTTTCTATCTGTCCATCTGTCGTTCGTTCATTCTGTCTATCTGATTCGTTTGTGTGTATGTGTGTTTGTTGCAGTTGCTCAGTGCCATGGTGGCGAAGCTGGGAAACAGGGAAGATCCTCTGCCACAGGCGTCATGTGAGGGTGTGGATGAAGATGAGTGGGTGAGTGAAGAACTGACCACACACACACACACACCTCAGATGATTCATGACACACTGTGAACCATCTAAATCCTGTCTGTGTGTGTTTCAGGACGACTAACACACAAGCCTTGCCTCACGGTCCAGTCAGGGTGCCAGCAGCAGACATGGGACGTGCTTGCTGTATTTAAATCTTGCCATTCCAGGGTGCCAACGTACCTCTGAACCTCCTAAACGCTCCTCATCCCGCCAGCTTCAGCTCCGTACAGCCTGCTGATTCACTCTCACACACTCTTCTAGATAATCCACCCGTCATCTCTCTGCATTGGTTTAACTGGAGTATTAATATCCGTAATTAATGGTTAAAATAATTCTTCACACATGAACACATTATTATGCATAGTTCAGATGTTCATCTCAGATGCATGATGCACATTTATAATATGACAGGGTTTTTTTCTGTGTCAGTTTTAATGATGGCATCAGTTTTGTATTGTTGTAATTGACTGTATAATGACTGCATGATAACACAAGCCTTCCTCAGTCTATAACACAAACCTCTCTAGATATTTTCATTGGTGAAATGTGCACTTATAATACCATCATTTGACTGTTGAAATGGTTAAAAGTAAGTTTTACATTGACATTGTGGTAATTTGTTGGATTAAATGTCATCTCCTTTAGGTTTGTAGCAGTGTTAGATTTGCTTTAAATGAATGATCTTTAAATTTGCTGTCTAAATGAATGATCTGAAGACTGTTGAAATCACTTCTTGGGAACTGGGAAATACTCCTTCCTGTATATCTCCTTCTGCTCAACCTCATCAACAGTATTAACACAAATCTACTTCACAAGGGTATTTTCTCCAATAATCAGGTCTATCACAAAGCAATACAACTGTTTTCTTCTGTAACAGAACATGTTTACATAAGGTACATGCCAGGTAAGGAATCATGCATGTTATGGCACTCGTACCATGTGATGTCCTGTGCGTGACATGTGACCATGTACTCACACATAAACGGTAGATGTTAATAGATATGGTAATGGTCTGCTAAGTGTTTTTTAAATGTGAGCTCGTTTTGTTACCAATCTGATGTTTTTGGGATGCTTTTTCACCGCACTTCTAATCGCATTCATTTTAATACTTTGCAGGCAATAATGTTTTTCACTCCTCTTTTGAATGAAATCAGTCTTGTGGGAATAAAACCTTCAGAGCTAATAAATATGGAATTGAGTGGTGTATTTATTGATAATCATAATAATCATATTGTAATTATTACAAATGTTAGTGTTACAAATTATTATTAGTAGTATTATCATCATCATCATTATTATTATACAATGTATTATTCATATAATCATATTATTATATAATGTATTGTTAATAATACAGTATATTATTATTATTTGTATATATTCATGAACTAGACACAATTCCCATCTGGTAATATTAAATATGATCCATTTCTTTGGTTTATTGTTATTAGTAGTAGTAGTAGTAGTAGTGTTTAATGTATTAATTATAAAATTAAATATTCTTAATATAATCATATAACTATTATTATTATTTCTCTCTCTCTCTCTCTCTCTCTCTCTCTCTCTCTCTCTCTCGCTACAAATTTCCTGTCTGGTAATATTAAATATATTCCATTACTTCTGTATTATTATTATTGTTTATTTATATTTTTGTATATTCTAGAACTGTTAAAAATTAGACACAGTTTCCATCTGGTAATATTAAATACAATCCATATATCTTGTTTATTGTTATTATTATTAGTAGCAGTAGTAATAGTAGTAGTGTTTAATGTATTATTAATAATATAATTCAATATTCTTAATATAATCATATTATTATTATTATTATTATTTATATCTTAATACAGAAGTAATGGAATATATTTAATATTACCAGACAGGAAATTTGTCTGGTAATATTTGTTATTTTCCATTACTTCTGTATTATTATTATTATTATTATTATTATTATTATTATTATTATTTCTTAATTTATATTTTTGTATATTTTAGAACTGTTAAAAATTAGACACAGTTTCCATCTGGTAATATTAAATACAATCCATATATCTTGTTTATTTTTATTATTAGTAGTAGTAGTAGTGGTAGTAGTAGTACTAGTGTTTAATGCATTATTAATAATATAATTATATATTCTTAATCATATTATTATTATTTCCCCATCTGGTAATATTAAATATATTTCATTACTACTGTTTTTATTATTATTATTATTATTATTATTATTATTATTATTATTACAAGAGATTCTATTATTAGAGTTTTTTCAAAGAATGTAAATATAGGTCATCAATGAACGATTCATGAATCTTTATGACCGCAGAAGTGATGTAACAATACTGTGCAATTCATTTGAGAAGCAGTGAATTCAATATGGTAGCTTAAATAACTCGCATGTAGTATTTCACTAATTATGACACATTATTTATTAGGAAACATTTGAATGGAAACGTTTTATTCTGGAACAAGAAAGTGTCGGTCTAATGTCATTTGCCTTCCTTGCAAACTTTGTAGCCTCTCGCAATGCAATTGTATGACACTTTTCAATGTTTTGTGCCATACTTCTTGTGTTTTTGTGTTCACACAGGCCAGATATCTGGCTCAGGTCGTTGTGATGGGGGCTCAGGTGGTCGCACAAGCTTTTGCAAGAGCTTTACGTCAAGAATTTGCAGGTCGATACAAAGAAATGCTCATTTATTAATAGTATATTAATATATTAACGGTTATTATTAATGCATTTCTCACCATTCGGTAACTGGTGTTTGTTCTTAACCACCAAATATAATAATGTCATTGTAATAATTGTAAATCTTCTATTTTTCTAATTTTGGGAGTCTTAGGAGAATATGACAGCATTGCAGTGTCTTAAACCTCAGATGTCTTAACATGACAGATGTTAACGGTCCCCAGTATGAGGAATACTCTGTATGTGAAATCTGACTGTTGAGGAGATTCAGAAGAGAAGACTCTCTCTCTAACAAACTTTAATTTCTCCTCAGAATTATGAGCATTTATTTAAAGTCAATGACAAAACTGTTGGCGGTTCTTTCTATATTCAGTCAAAGGTAAGCAGTGAGACGTTGTTGTTGTATCCAGATATATGTTTTTTAGGTTTTTGTTAACATAAGTCACAATAGTCATTGGTTCACGGTCACTCATTGATCCCCAAATCTTTAGTTATTAGATCAGTGGTTCTCGACATCAGAGAAGTAATAATGTATATGTGTTTGTGGTGGACTCTTGTAGGTGGTATGGGCTAAAGAGCGTCTGGATGAAGAACTCTCCATTCAGCAGCAGCACCACCCCAAACCACCAGAGCAGCAGCAGCAGCAGACATGAGCAGGCATGAGCTCCATCCTCACACCCCTCCACTGTAATTATGACCCAGACCTCCAATAAAACTGGATCTTTTTGTACATTGAAATGTCAATCATTTCTTTATTCATCCATCAGAGTGCAGGAGTATTTTCTGGACACTACATTACAAGGTAATTCATCTCAATGTTCTTGAGTTCTAGAATTCTAGAGGAGCTCATGGAACTTTCAAACAGTTAAAAATGTACACGACCTTTCAAAAATTTGGAGTCTGATTTTTTTTTTTTTTTTTCATGTTTTTAACCGATTTCTCTCCTGCTCACTAAGGCTGCATTTATTTGATTATAATTTCAGTAAAAACAGCAATATTGTGAAATTGTATTGCAGTTTAAATTAAAACTTTTACATTTCAATCTATTTTTAAATGCAATTTATTCCTGAGTCAAAGCTGAATTTTCAGCATCATTACTCCAGTGTCACATGATTCTTCAGAAATCATTCTAATGACGATTTGATGCTCAAGAAACAATACAGAAAACTCAAAAGAACAGCATTTATTTGAAATAGAAAACTTTTGTAACATATTAAAGTATTTAATATCAGTTTTGATAAATTTAATGCATCCTTGCTGAATAAAAGTATTAATTTCTTTAAAAAATACTTGTTGCTGACCTCAAACTTTTGAAAAATAGTGTGTGTGTGTTTATATATTAATTTGCATAGTTTTATGTGTCTGTCTGTTCATGCTGAAAGGAATGATCTGGATTTAATATAAGGTATCAACAGCATTTCGGGCAAAACTAGCAAACTGTTTGCAGTGTTGCAATAATTACAGTCTAGGCAAAACTTTGGATTTAAAAGCAGTTCTGGGTGAATGAATTCACTGTATGTCACTGAAATCATTTACTGAGTGGATTTTTCTCCAGTAAAATGTCCTTGTATGTGGCGTCCAGTATGAAAGGAGATGAAAGATTGTCCAGACAAGGTTAATAAGTGATTCTATCACACCTATCATGATGATTATGTCATGTGGCTGAACTTTAGAAACAGTATTTTAAGGTTTATCGCAGTATAATATTACAGCCCATAGACTTCAGCTGTGTAACTGTAAATATTAATATAATAATATGTATAGCTACATTTGGTATTTTTTGCTAAATTTTTGCCAAACCCCAGTGTATGTATTATGAATGCAGTCTGTATATGTGTTCAAATGATACAGTATATAAGAAATTTATGATTAATAAAATCTGCATTTTCAGTGTTTTTTCTCAGGATTAAAAATTAAATGTTAATGAGGATGACGTCATAAACACTGATTATTGAAATGTGTTTTGGGATCTTCACAAACACTGTTTTTACATTAGAGTCACTGTTATGTATATTTCAGCTAGTCAAACTGGGATCCGTCAGATGCATTGAGCTAAAGCAAACTGATGGAAGAGCCAAGAAAAATAGAGAAAAACATCTCATCCGAGGCTAAGACGCTGATCTGTGTTAATACTATTAACATTTCAGCCCTCTGTACATCAATATCCCAAACATTCAGAAAAAAAGACTCAGTGAAGCGCAATATATCAAATGCAAATTTATTAAACATTTGTTTCTTTTATTTTCATTGACATCCTTATCAATATCGTGATAAAAATCCTCTAAAACAGGAGCACACACCTATGTTGTACCAACTGGAGACTTTTACAGCTCTAAAATTCTGCATGTTCAGCTTCAGAACATGATACTGGGAAAAAATATATATTTATTTATATATATATTTATTTATTTTTATATACTGTATTACATCTACATTTCATCTATAATAAAAGGCACTTGGAGAAAAAAAATAATAATCATATTAAAATATCTCAAAAATGTGCAAAAAGGAAAAAAATAAAAATGGATACTGGCCTTTCCAGGCCATAGTCTTTTTGTTAACCCTTTGTGCATCTCTGTGGCACTTCAAGAATGTGTCCTATAACAAACATCTTTTAGTGTGAGCATTTTTTTCATTATTTGAAAATAGTGTTTAATTTATGTACCGTTTATAGTTTCTGACGTCATTGGAGTTTTACTGGAGTGAATATCTAATTTAAATATCTAGCTTTGACATCTTCCTTGCCATTCAATTTATTGCTTAGGTCTCTCACATACAGTTGCAGTAAGTTCATAGTCATTGGGAACACACTATCGTTTTGTCGAGGGCTTTGGAGTCTCCTGTGTGAAACAGTGCGGCCGTTTTCAGAGTGCTCAAAGGGTTAAAGGTTCAAACAGCTTATCTGATATTGAACATTGATGTAGACCTTGACAGGTCTGTGTCAGTATCAGCTTTCTCCAGCCAACAAGATGAGGAAAGGGAGTAGGAGAAGAAAGGAGAAGAGATTTGAAACTTCTTGGAAAGATGCAAGGGTTAATAAACGTCATTTCCAGTAAAGCCTCCTAAATACACGCTGAAGTCAAATCTTTCCAAACCTGAGAGGATTGTGTTTGATTACTGCATGTATTTGCATGTTATCGCTTATCTCTTCTAAAAGGCTTTATAGAAGCACAGGGTTAACCTTTTCTTGGCTTTGACTGAATAAATAAATATAATCTGGGGCCGTGTAAGGGTCAGTGGCCTACTTTTGAAATCTGGCGCACGATCAAGATATGGACAGTGGCGACATTTTTTCTAGCAGTTATGCTAGAGCGAATGGAGGAAGCACCAGCTTTTTGCTGTCTAAAAAATTCTGTGCATTTCTCTTCTCTTTTACTCAGTAATTAGACGTCATACATTACATATACATTATACAGTATGTAAACTTCAAGCATTGTGGTATGTTTATGAGCTAAATGTGAGGGTTTCTTACTAAAACCCTTCCCGCAAACTCATCCGTCACCACCTTCTGTCACTTCTCCCTCTTTTCTCACGATTCACTAGCTGGAGAAAGCTGAACACAGAGTAGCAATAGCAGAAACAAAGCAACTTCAACATCAGGAAATGTCACGTCCAAAACAAAAAAAGTCAGTAAAACAAAACGGCAATAACTGTATAGTTTTCCACAAACAATAAGACAAAAATAATTATGGAATAAGACTCTTGAGTGTTAAAATGGTTTGGAGGGGAGGGCAGGGTGCATGCTTTAAAGAAGTGCGATTATTTCAGTCGGAATGTTTTTAAAATTACATTCGTTTGTTTCTCTATTTTGTTTTATCCTAATCTACGAGTAATGGACATTACGGAAAGAAGCTCCAAATATGTCATCTCTCTTACAGAAGTACTTCTCCTGAGCGGACAGAGACTTTTACGTGTCTGAGTTCAGGAGAGAAGACTTAATTAAGAGCGTTATTTTAATCTGAATGAGGTCTTGATCGCGACACATTGATCATCAATGGAGTATGACAAAGACTGTGTAAAGTCTCACTCACATGACCCACTTCAGGACTTTGCAGATAGCACCATAAAAGGTAGAATATGAAAATCTGCCTTAAAGGCTGTGCTGTACAACTTAATGTACCTAATATCTAGCACAGAATCTGTCTTTTGAGTTTTGATTTTCAATTTGTATGCGGTATCACGATAGATCATGAAGCTAGGGAAAATCAGAGGCAAATGGGGTCCAATGTGAAATTTTTAGTACTTGGAGGGTCGCCTACAGCTCCATTTGTGTAAGGTGACGTCAGGAGGGGTGCTGAAACTTGATGCCTCGCTCTAGAGTTTGATGCCTTGGAGAACATTGATGTGGGTCATGTGAAAGGGTCTTAAATCAAAATGCTATCTTTTGGCCACCTGAATAGTGCTTTCTATACTTTATTATTAAGTCTCTACTTTAGTCTCTGGGTATACAATTTGATTTTTAGCACAGTGATTTAATATGGGACAAACTGTGAAAACAAACTGAGAAACTAAACTAGGCCCTTAATTGTTGCAGTATACCCAAACTAGTATATTGCACATGTCAACATGTTCACTGGGTTGTGGATAATGTTTATTTTAAACATTCCACTATTCTGCATCAACCAAAAGTTATTTGTTTTACCCTGCCATGCTAGTATACTGCAAAGCAGGGCAATACTGTTAAATCTGGCCCTTGGTTCAACTAGTAGTGTGCAGTACAAGTAATGACCAGAAGATGGCACTAGTTACATCAGTGCCATGTCCTATAGGGCATTAGCATTACCGCTTGGAAAGTTTGTGCCCTTGTATGACTTAAAACTCAGTCAGTCTGAGCCTTGTGTCTGTAAATCTCTTATTCAACAAAATAGAGCTAGTCAAGGTTTCTATTTTCTCCTCCTCAAAGGACAGATTGTCATTCATACTTATTTGTTTATTCAAAGATGTATGCTAATATTGCAGTGATACAGCTAGCAGCAAATGCAAGGTTTGTCATATAGCTTGAAATAGCATTGAGCTAAAGAAGTTCACTTGCGAGGGATGCAGAGGGTACCCTCTGACTGAGGTGGAACTCGGGACAGTTTGAAGCAGTGGTGTCCATTCCTGATCCTAAAGGGACACCGTCTTGGAGAGTTTAGCTCTAGCCCTATGTAAACACACATGCACCAGCTACTCAAGGCCTTCAAGATCACTACAAACTTACAGCCAAGTGTGTAGAAACTAAACTCTGCAGAAAAGTGGCATTCCAGGGCCAGAATTGGACACTACTGGGCCAGTAAATGAGCTGCTCTCGCCTGACCTACGACCTCAGCACCCCTTTGCAAACCTGACCTGGCCCATGCGATTTAGCCTCAAAGAGCTCTGGCTTTCTACACTCAGAGGTCTTTTCATAATGCATGGAATGCCTTGAAGGTCAGTTCCTGAAGAATAATAGCACACGTTTGTGTCTTTAGTGTGTTGCGTACACTGTCGTCCAAAAGTTTCTCTTAAACATAAATACAATTGTCTCTTGAAGCAAGGGCACAGATTCTTAAGTCTGCCTTTAGATCAGTGCTCTCATAAAACAAAAAACAAAGCGGACAAGACTTAGGGTCCAATCCTGTTTCTGGGGGGACACCCTCCTGCAGAGTTTAGACCAAAGGTGGGCAACCTTGGCCCTCAAGGTCCACTCACCTGCCTAGTGTAGGGTTTAGTTTGTGTTTGGTTAAGGTTGTAACTAAATTCTGCAGGACAGTGGACAACCCAGTGGACAACCCTGGTAAACAAGATAAGCAAGAGAGAAAGAGAATGGAACGGAGGTGAATGTTTGGCCACTTTCTGAATCGTTACGCTAAATTTTCTTCAAAGATACCATCTCTATTATCACAAGAAACAGGTAGCTGTGTCTGACCATAAGGTACAAATTAGAACTGAAGCAGCGCTAAAAGCTGAAAAAGATTGTGTCACCTCCAAGCATAACTGCATTTGCTTTGTAAAAAAAACCCACAGGCTTGCCTCTGACCTCTGACCCCTGTTCCACCCCCACCCTTCCCCTGCCATTCCTCTGGAATGTGGTGCTCAGTTGACCACAGCTGGCTTCAGCACCACCGGGCCAGAAGGGATGACAACCCAAGACAGGGGGTCGTGGGATGCCCCCGTAGACAGGTTGAGCACACCGCCATGGATCTCGTCCTCACCCTCCTTGCCTCTGGCCTTGCCCTTGCCATGGTCCCTGTGCTCCGAGCCCAACATGGGCACCATGGGCAACCCCAACGTGGAAGATGAGAAGGTAGGAGACAGAAAGTGTGACTTGGTCAGACCAAGCGGGGAACCGCTGAAGGACAGGATGGATGTCCCCCCAAGCCCAGCTGGAGGGGAGCTTGGGCAGCCAAGTGTGCTCAAGTCCAAGGGGCGGGGACTGAGGGGGGACAAAGGGAGGGAGCCTCCGAGACCCTGCAGACCATGACTGCCCAAGAGAGCAGCGGCAGCACTAGGAATGATGATGTGGGCCCCACTGACATAAGTCAGCTCAGATTCTTTCCCCGCCCCTGCGATCTGCCCCGGCTTAATCAGGGAGCCCACCCCACCCGGACCTCCCTGCTCCTGGGCTACAAAATGCCCATGAGCCTTGATATGCTTCCTTAGGGAGCTGGGGTCTGTGTAGCGTTTCAAGCAGCCCACCATCTTGCAGTAGTAGGGCTTGTCCACATAGTGTGTGCGCGTGTGTTTGAACCGGTCACTGGAATTGGAGTAGCGCTTGTTGCAGCCCTCGTATGGACAGATGTAGGGCTTCTCTCCTGAAATACAAGCACTAAGTTAGCCAGGTGATGCAATCTTCATCTGTCTATCCATACATTTAACTTGGTACTGACCTGTGTGTGAGCGGTTGTGAATCTTGAGGTTCTCCAATCGGGAGAAGCTCTTGTTGCAGGTGGGACAGCGGTGAGGTTTCTCATTGGTGTGAGTACGGATGTGTATCAGCATCTTGTACCTAATGATGCAGACATAAGTCTTAATTAAGTTATACTAAACAAGTCCATTAGTGTCTTCAACATGATGATAATATCAACATAAAAAATGTCCTGGCTCTTCCAAGCTTTATAATAGCAGTGGGTGGGTGTTGAAATTCAATAGTCCAATACAAGTCCAATAAAGTGCATTCATCCATCATAAAAAGTACTCAACATGGCTCTGGGGGATTGAGGGTAATTAAATCATGAGGGTGATTAAATCATGGGGTAATTTTCATTTTTTGTGAACTATCCCTTTAACATGCACAATTATGTGGACACTTCAGAACACTGTGAAATATTTTAGATAATTTATTAGCCAATTTTTTTAAAGTTTTTCTGAACACACCATAGCTTAATTTCTATCAACGAATCGAATGCTCTACTGTCCAGCTGTTAAATGTAGCGTTATTTAAGATAGGTCATAACTCTTTTTCTGTTTGTTACATAAAAACTTAGATTGGTCTAATATGGATCCAAAAAATTTGACTCATTGGCTAACTGCTAATTGATCTAGTTCATAAGACTAATGCTGCATCCCAGTTCGCCTACTTATACTATGCCCTAAAAGTATGTACTCTTTTTGTATGTACTTGAGTATGTAGAAGAATAGTAGGCAAGCTTTGGGATATACTACTTCGTCATAGCTGCTTCTTTAACGGACGCTCTGTTGCTTAGTTATGTGCATTCTGTCACTGTTTAAACTGCACTGTCAATCATCTTGTCACATCATCCACATTTTGTTTCATTTGATTTCCTACCGTATTGGAGAGAAATTAAGAGGCACGTTGATCTGCTAGTCGCGGGTCTATCATGCAGAGAACTCTGCTCATGTGTTTTGCCATACTTTTTTAAACATACTATGATTTGGGACGTACTATTTCTATTTTCGAATAACATTAATAACTTTAGGCAGCTTAGAAACCCTGGACAATAAGTCTTGACATAGAGGCTAAGTTTATGCAACTGGCCCCTGCTGGTGCTAAATGATTCAAAGACAACCTGATTTAGAGAATGCAGTAAACACACCTGGCGTTGAATCCCCGTCCTTTGCGTGCACATCCCTCCCAGTGGCAACAGTACCCAGAATCCTTCTCAGGCTTTACATGGAAGTCATTGACGTGATCCACCAGGTCTTGCAAGGAGTCAAAAAGTTGGTGGCACTGTGACAAGAAAACAAGCACAGTGAGCTCAGGTGAAAAATGCACATTAGCACCTGCATTTAACTGCTTCTATTTCTCACCTTCCTCCAGCGACAGGCCAGCTGTTCATCTGCAGAGAGGTCTGGAGAAGCTCTTGTGTCCTTGGGCTGCCGAATGAACATCGATGAAGGCAGGTGAAGCCCTCCACCTCCTCCAATGGGCACGAAGAACTGGAACGCTTGAGATGTGGCTCCTCCCTCCATGTAACGGATATGAGCTGAGTCCTGCGGGAACAAAACGAGAAAAGGCAAACATAATTCAAGCCTCTTTATCTTTTTTACAGGAGGCCAGCGATTCTAGTAATAGTTGTTAAACTCGGTAACAGGAGCTACAGGAGGTCCATGTTTTGTAATCGCCCTCACAGCGGGAGACTCTTATGAGTGTTTTGCTCGATATGGCGGCTCGTCTTCTGCCCCCAGCTGTGCTGATCTGAGCTGATGCCCTGCCACACTTTACACTCAACCACAGATTTGAGATTTTTATGAGAAAAAGCGAAATGGCAAGGCACCAATAAATGTAACACAATACGAAAAAAGAATCTTATACATGGAGCTTGATTTTGCTCAAGTGCCCTCTTATCAGCTATAAGATAAAGAGTTTCTAGATAGCAGGATTAGAGAGTAAACTATAAAACAGAGTATTGCATTTTTTTTGAAGGAAATGTGAGTGGGTGGGGAATCGGTAGGAAGCTGGTGATATGATATTATGTTGATATGCGAGTCATGTTTTGATAATATCGTAAGTAATACTGTATTTCCGTGTTATACTCACTTGTTTCTTGTTCAACTGCTTTGGACTTTAGTTCTTTGTGCAGTTATATTCTTAACTCTTTGAGTTTAGATTTTGAGCAAATAGAGATAATTGAATAACAACAAATATTTTGCCCTACTTTCTCTGAGTGGTGTTAAGTCTCTTAACTTAAAAAAATGTAAATTAAAATATGTATTAACTTCTTAAAGGGATACTCCATCACAAAATGAAAATTGTGATCTGAAATTGAATTAAATTGTGTTCCGAAGACGAACAAAGCTTTTACGACATGGGGGTAAGTTATTAATGACAAAATTTTCATTTTGTGGTGGAGTAACCCTTTAATGTGATTTAATATATTTTATAATATTTAACATGTTCATTGATAATTATTATTGTTAAATTAATACATTTATTGAAATGTATTATATTTATTTAATACATTTATTAATATAAAATATTTTCCCCTCATCTGTAGTGGTAATTTTTCTCAAAAATATTAAACTCAAAATAGTTTTGAAAATATTTATTAGTTTATTTAATTTAAATATATTTTAAAATTTTTCAATATTTACATTTTAATATATGAATATGTAATATTTATTCTAACATTATATATATATACACACCCAAACACAATTATATTAGTATGAACTGCTATGGTATTTTTTACTATTTTGAATCGGCTTTTATTCTTATAATTTCAGCATTTCTTTTATTTTTTTGTTTAAGTTTTAGTAATTTTGTATTTTTGATATTTGAATTCTTTTTAGATTTTTTTTTTATTTAATTTTATTTCATCTAAATACTTTAGAAAAAAAATTTATTGTCCGCTAAACCAAAGTGTCTGATCATAGAGAAGAGCAATCACCTCACTTAGCTACATCACCATGTCCATCATGATCTACGAGTTATGCAGCAAAGTTTAATACTTATTATTTAGGGGTTTGTTCATGTTTTTGTGCCTAAGTATGAGCAATAGTAATAGTGATGCTTAGGAAGGGTTAATTAGAGTAGAAACAAAGATGGTTTTGACTGGACAACAGTGTCAGGGCTGTCTGGGAACTTTTTCAGCTATGTGAGAAATGTGCATGGAAAATGAGGCTCAGCAGTGTCCTCATCTAAGACCTGGCCACTGTTCGTCCATTGGCTAGAAGGAGGCATGGCAGGCATCGGAGACACACACAGGCACACAAAAAGCCATGCATCTTGCTCCCAATTCAATTTTGAGCGAATTAAATTAAGCAGAAAGAGCTCTGTGTGGCTGTACCTCGCTGTAAATCTGATTTAACCTCGCATCCCATCCGTCAGCCCCACAGACAGCGAAAGAGAGACACTTCTGTGAAGGGACACAGGGGGCATTTGATAAGAAACACCATTTTTGGGTCACTAAGGGTAACAGAACTGAATGTCTCATCTTGAGGGAAGGTGGGGGACGGTGCTGTGCATTTAATGCACTTATGATTATGACCCAAACAGAACCAAGTCTTTGGTTGCTTATTAGTTACCTTAATGGGCAAGATATCTCATTTATGAAGTAGTAGACCTAGTGTAAAGCTAATTATAGTGATTCTAAAGGCACACTGAATAAAAAAATTTCTTGTATTTCAGTTAAAATATCTACAAATCCTGAAAGCAAGAAACATTTACTTGAGAAGTAAGATTGCATAAGATTTGAAGTATTTTCAGCTAACTTAAGCTTTAAAATGTGTATTTCTTTCACTTTTTACCTGTTTTTAACTCCCAAGGGCTATTTATTTGAACAAAATTACAGTAAAAACATGGATATTGTGAAATATTATTACAATTCAAAATAACTGTTTTCTATTTTAATATGTTTTAAAGTGTAATTTATTCCTGTGATGCAAAGCTGAATTTTCAGCAGTCTTCAGTGTCACATGATCCTTCAGAAATCATTCTAATATGCTGATTTGCTGCTCAAGAAACATTTCTGATTATTATCAATGTTGAAAACACTTCTGCTGCTTAATATTTGTGTGGAAACCTTTGATGAATAGAAAGAACAGCATTTAATGTGAAATGGAAATCTTTTGTAACATTATAATTCTCTTTACTGTCACTTTTAAACAATTTAATGTGTCCTTGTTTAATTTTTTCTTTTTTTAAATCTTCGATTGAATAGTAGTGTATCTACAATGTGAAATCTAACAGAAAATACACTTGTTTTAAAGGTATATTTGGTGAAAAGTCAGATGCAGTGTTGCTTCTCAATTTTTAAGATAATTTTGATCTTGAATGTTAGATATATTAACTAAATAAGCAAGTCAAAAAATACTTTTCAAGTCATTTTTGCAGTGTAAACAAAAGGTCTGCGGGGTGCAACCCAAAATGTCACCGTAACATAAGAAATAGACTCACCCCGGGGAAAATGGGAGCTGAGCCATTTCCATTGGATAGATCCGGAGAGCAGGCTGTGTTTCGGGAGGACGGGGACATGCTGAGGTCCACGGCGGGGGGTGTGGGGGTCTCCGACTTGTCCTGCAGGACACCTGCTGACATACACACCTCTGTGTTATTCTCTGCGATTACAGTGCTCTATGTCTTACTGTTCTGATTTGTTTACCTGTGTGTGGAGAGGCAGGAGACGCTGGAACGATGACTGCAGTCCCGTCGTCTGCCATCCGCAGCTGCCCCGCCCCCTTGCCGTGAATGGGAGAGGGTGTGAGAGTGGGCGGAGACCTGGCGCCTCTGTCCCGCCCACTGACCCACCCCCTCGGCACTTTTAGGTCCAGTGGCTCGTCTAAGGACAGCATGACGGCATGCGGTCCGGAGCCTGCAACCTTCACAGACAGACACAGAGAGCATTTAGGTGAGGACATTGAAACTCTCACACAAGACAGTTGTTGCATAAGAGCAGTGAGCATTCATAACACCACCATGATTTTCATGCTGGAAAGATGAATACAAAAGTAGCTCCCTTAAATGGACCAGAACTGTTGCATAATTTGATGCTTGTCATTCAAATAGAGAGGTGTGTTGTGGATTTTGGTGACAGATAGGAGCATCTCTTTACTGACAGAGACACATTTTTAAATGTAGTATAATTCAGTGTATTTTAGTATTATTATTCTTTTTAGAATTTCACTTTAATTATAGTTTAATTTTGTCATTTAAGCTGTGTTTTATTACTTTTTTTATATTACTATATATTTTAATTTTTTATTTCAGTTTTTATTTATTTCCCTTTTCCAGTCATTGTAGTCTATTTTTTTAACTTCAAATTAAACTTATTCCAGTTCGTTTCCAAGCAACATTTAAAATTTACTTGAGATTTTTCATCTATAATCCTGTTTTTATATGAGATATGAGCATTAAAAATAATAAACGTTAAGGATGAACTGAGGAAAAATCTGATATCAGTTTATTTAGAACAATATCTAACAATTCTTAAGGTTTGGTGGTTCTGCTTTTTTCTAATAACTTTTAGATCACTTATAATTGATTACACAGCTTTGGAATAATTGTTTATAGACATAATCATCTCTGAACATCGGCTGTTTTTAACAAGTTGTCTGATGTAATGTACCATATTTTATTACTATTTATAAATAGTATGTGAAACTAGATATTATGTACATATTTTCAAAAGTTTGATTTAAAAAAAAAGAAATTAATAATTTAATTAAGCAAAGACAAATTAAATTGATCTAATATGACAGTAAAGTCATTTATAATCTCTAAATATAAAATAGTTGTTCATTTGAACTTTCTGTTTATCAAAGAATCATGGGACAATGCATCAATTTCCACAAAAATATTTTTCAACATTGATAATAATCAATAATGTTTCTTGAGCAGCAAATCAGGATATTAGAATGATTTCTGAAGGATCATGTGACACTGAAGACTGAAGTAACGATGCTGAAAATACAGCTTTGCATCACAGAAATAAATTATTTTTTAAATTATATTCAAATAGAAAACAGTTATTTTAAATTGTAATAATATTTCCCAATTTTATTGTTTTTACTGTATTTTTTTATCTAATAAATGCCGCCTGGGTGAGCATAAAAGTCTTCTTTCAAAAACATTAAAAATGAGCATAAATGTTTATTATTAGTACAGCTGGAAACAATGTTGTTTATGAGCTGCCAAGTTAATTCAGCGAGCGCTTTTGAGGTACTCTAGGTAGTCGGTTCTGTTACATGGAAGCAATTTGCATACTCTGCATAGTATGCATAGTATATAGTGCATAAAGTAGTATGACAGAATGCAGCATACACAAGCATTTAGATGCTGTTGTCCTGAATTTCATCAGAGACATTCATACTTAGTGAGAAAGTTTTTCTCCCTTTTCCTCACTGTCTTTTTAAACACCATACACACACTGTCAGCCCGTCTGAAAAAACGTCCCCGATCTCACACAGTTGCTTCCCTTCATTCCCCCGCCTCAAACACGCACATACAGTCCTCACAATTACACCCATTACAGCTTCCACATTCCTCCCGACTGCATGCGAAATACAACGTTCACAGAGCTCCACCTCAAACTAGTTTCACATCTCTTTTTGTGAGACACATAAGCGCGTATGCATGCTTCCAGCCGTGCTGAATGACTCTTTGAGAGGGTTTAGCTTGTGCCAACACCAGGAAGGTCAGCGAGGTGAAGGCAGAGGGTCACTGAGTTCAACAGCCCAGCCGACAGGGCCAATAATCGGCAGATAACTGCACACAGAGCTGCATTATCAAGCAGATCTGCGTCCTCGGCCCCCCACTATGTCTGAACCGTGTCCTGAAATGATCTGTGTCCACTCGGAAAGTTCTCAAACAGTCCAATTTTTGGTCTTTGATGCCATGCCAAATAAACAGACAGGTTGCGTCATGACAGGAGTTAATGTGCAATCCGTAGTATCTCCAGCCATCTGCTCGGTTTGATGTGCAAGCATCCCGTGTGGACTGAACCTGTGCTATCTCAGACCAGGGTGGGGTTAGAGACGTGGTATGTGTGGTATGTTAAGGGTTTAGTTAATGATTTTCACATAATTGTGTCTCAATACGGCGGATAAAGACTCATTGCTTTGTATCTCGACTCTATTATGTGGTCTGAGCTTCCAGTCAGAACCTAAGAACACCATCCAAAGCCCATTTTACTGGCATCATACCACATATTTTTGAGTGAATATGGACATTTCACAAGAAAAACATGCAGGGAAGGACTTTATTTTATCTATTAGGTTATGAAGCGTCACTTTTTCCAGGTGGTTGAACAATAGGAGGCAGTTGGGGCGTCAGTCCAAAAGAAAACAGTCGAAGACGAGTGGTGAATAATAAAACCAGGAATGTTTATTAAAAAAGTAAATAGGGTACATTTTAGGGATGCACAACACTATCATATCATTTATCAGCCAATATGATTTTTTTTTTACATTTAATTTTATATTGAACTTTGTTTAAAAATTAATAAACTTTGATTTTTTTTATATTTTCTATTTGCATTTTTAATTTTTAGTTAATTTGTTTCTCTTTGTCATTCCTATTACTTTATAATACACACACGCACACTATTAAATAAAACAATTTTTAACTCAGCAACCAACTCAAATCAAATAAGTGTTTTTGGTTTATTTATTTATTTTATTTTGCATATTTTAATTCAGTTAATGTGTATTTTATTTGAAGTCATTTATTTGTATTTGTTTATTTTTAGTTTTAGATAGTGATAATAACCCTGCTGCTTATTTATATCACGTTTTTTATCATCTAACACTTGAAGTTAAAACACGAATAATTTAATAACACTGTTATTTATCATCTTTAGCAGATCTCAGAATGAATACTGAACTTTCATACTTTCAATTATAATATTGTGATGTCTAAATTCTCTTGTGGCTTTTAAAACAGTTTAATATTAACCATTTGATGGTTATTGGCCATAACATCAAAATAATTATGCCTATGTGCCAGAATTCTAAAATCTGTTAATTTTATAGTTATTTATGATATCTGTTATACACATTAAGCTATTAAAACAAATTTTATTCTCTTGTTCTATAGAAAACCCTTGATGTTCTTGTGCTTTAATCTTGAAAGAACCATAGAGCAACTCTACAGAGTGCTGCAAAGGACCTTTACTGAGTGTTAGTGTTGTAAGATTACAGTAATATTAGTCAAGGGCTGTAGGTTTCCTGTGATGAAGACGAGGGAGCTCAGCCCTGGTCCTGCTTATCTGCCTTCCTGCTGTGCAGCTTACTGCTAACACACTTGCCTGTAATTTTCCAGTGAACTCAAAGACTTTGATTAGCTGCTTCAGGTGTGTTTGATTAAAGTTGGACCTAAGCTCCGTCAGAAGGTAAGACCTCCAGGGAGTTTGGAAATCATATTTATAATGTGTGCTCAAGACTGATATAAACACATTGGCCAAATTAACATTTATCTCATATAAAATGCTTCTGTGCAGCCACAGTGAAGGATGGGAAAATGTGCTTGTGCAAACCTTTTGTCTCACAAAATGAATGAGTTGAGATTCACAATGAAGTCTTATGATCAATACCAATTACAGTAGCTTCTGCAATCAGCTCTGAGCTCCCACATGCTTCGTCAGGAGAGTCAGAAGTCTCCACAACAAAAGAGCTCCTCGCGCTGGTTAAGTCTCCATGTGTAAACCATTACTAGTCCTAAGGCCAGCTGCAATAAATCATCTCTTCCTTATTTCAATTAGCCCCCCAAACGGTCCACATCTGACCCCCTCACATTTCCGAGAGTCTGTTCAGGAACGGTATGATCCGGGTTTTTATTTTTTTGCTGAAAGGTATCGATTGATAAATGGTTCAGAGGTCTGAAGCAGGTCAGGGTCGTGTGTTTTTTGACAGGATACAGGTTTATAGTGCAAGACAGTCGTACAGCTTCATATACACCTGGATCAGCCGCATCCCATCTGGGGTTAAAGATCAGCCATAATGCTACACAGATGCAATCCTTTATATGAATAAGAAGGAACCTGACATGCTAATATAATATAACATTGAGAGAAAAAAACATTTCATTAGACGTCTTTTTGAGACACAAACAAGAAAATTTTAATTTCTTTCAACCTGCATAAAAAAAAAACTTTTGATTATTATAATTAATGACAATTATGTAATGATTACAATTATTAGTTAGATTAGATTATAATTAGATTATAAGTATTAGTTTCAGCTGTGGTATCAAGAATTATGAAATTTCACTGTTATCTAAAATTTTATATCATAGTAACCTTATTTCCAGCAAAATACACTTGATATATTTCATTATCACATATGTCATATCACCCACACCTAATTGTTAAATAATTGTTTTTGCAGTATTGACTAAAATAATTATGATTATGATTTTTGCAATAATCGAGCAACCTTAGTAACCTTTGGAAAAAACTGCAGTAAAACTAAATACATAACGGGTGTTTATATATTTTATTTTAACATCCTAAAATTGTTTATTAAGAACAGGATGTTTTGCAGTGTGAGGTATATAGGTTACGTACTGAGATTTGTCAGTAATATTTAAAAAAAATTGAATAAAGTCTACTATGTTCAATACTTCTACAATATAAACTACTTTCTATTTAAATATATGTTAAAATGTAATGTATTCCTGTGACACAAAGCTGAATTTTCAGCATCATTACTCCCGCATGTGTCGTGATATTCTCGTAAATGGTAGCGGAGACTGACGCAGAAGAGAAGAATTGTTGAATAGTCTTTTTTTTTTCTTTGCACAAAAAAAGTATTCTCACAGCTTCATAAAAAAATTACAGTTGAACCACTGATGTCACATGAACTATTTTAACAAGTCCCTTCAACGTTTCTGGGCCTTGAACTTGTTAGATGCAGGTTCAGAAAGCTCTCGGATTTCATCAAAAATATCTTATTTTGTGATCTGAAGATGAACGAAGGTCTTATGGGTTTGGAATGACATGTGGGTGAGTAATTAATTACATAATTTTTATTTTTAGCTGAACTATCCCTTTAATGACCCCAAACTTTTGAATGGTATGCATGTACACAAGATGATTTCTCTATCAGGACGCAGAGTTCACTTCAAGTCCAGTGTCATATAAAGCCAGAAACACTAAAGTAATGATTACAGATGCCGATCCAGATGTCTGTATTTGCCTTGATAAGAACTGATTGGCTATATTACAAGACATCTCGTATTATGTAAGGAATTAACCGGCAAAACACTCTCGTTTTAGAAAAGACTATTATTAAGATGTCATGATCTTCTGAATTTCTCTCTTGCAGTGTACATGTGGCGACTGGAGAAGGTAAATATTAGCCTCAGACACTATGTGGGATACGCTATATCTTTCAAGCATTATACATCGCAGGTTTTGTTATGTCTACCTCATATTTAAACACTGCATTTGTTTGTTCACCTCAGAAAACCTCTAAAGGAACTCAACGGTTCGTGTTGCAGGGAGTTGAGGTGCTGGGCTGAGACGGAGCCAAGCGGTAGCGCTCGAATGTGAAGTTTTGGAAGAAGGTGTTGCTCTGCCCCATGCAGACATCCCCACCCCACCGTGGGCTTGGCAGGGCATTAAAAGGCAGCATTGTCTGTGTCCCACCACCCCCTCGCTCCTCTCCCCTGTAGAGTAAACATGGGCCGCAGCAGCTGAAGGAGAGCGTTTGGAACGGGACGCTGGTGTCCACATGGTGCGCCGCTGAATGAAATGTTTGTGCCTCCGCTGTGACCCCAGCGCCCAGACCCCCTCACCCTCCTCGCCCCCTGCGGAAGTCACCAGATCTGCCATTTCCTGGGTAGAGGCGATGTGGGTAAAGAATGGGGTCAGGATAAGGCAGGGTCAATGGGAGGGTATGAGTTTCACCGGCCCTGTGAGGTCAAACTTCTGAGATGATCCTAATTAACCCAAGATTTCAGACCGCCACAGGTCACAACACACTCAGCGTGATCTATTTGTGCTTTCGGGTCATGTTGAATGAACGTTTTTGTGAGTTGAGGGCACATGAACACCATTACAACTAAATGACTCATGGGAAGTTTTGTGTTAGAAGCTTTCACTGTGAAAATGCAGTTCATCTTAGTGTTGTTAAAGGAAGCTTGTTTCCACCACGGGATGAAAAAATACAAAAGGTAATTGTGACCTTCTTTATCTCACAATTGTTTTTGTTGTTGTTGTTTTTTTGTTGTTTTTTAATAAACTTACAATTGAAATAAATAAGATAAGAACTAAACTATAACTAAAATTACTAAAACATAAATATAAATGAAACCTAAATAGAAATATAAAAATTAAAAAGGACAAAAAACACTTAAAAATACTAAATATAACTGAAATATAAACTAAAGCTAAATAGAAATATATATTTTAAAAAGATATTTAAAAAGACAAAAAAAATTGGTTGAAAATGTAAGTTAAAATTACAAATGTTTCCTTCAACTAACTGAAATAAGTTTAAGTGCTAAAATTACTAAAACTAAAATGTAAATATAAATTAAGCCTAAATAGAAATAATAAGAAAAAGACTAATAAAAAAAATAAAAACATAACAAAATTACTAACACTTACACTTACCTATAAATTAAATCTAGGTGGAAATATTAGTTGAAAAACAAACTTAAATGTAAATTAGAAATGTTTCCTTGGCAAATACATTTACTAAAATTAAAACTTAAATATAAATTAAACCTAATAGAAATATTTAAAAAAAAATAATAATAAAAATGACAAAAGCACATAAAAATTACTAAAACTTTGAAATTTCAATAAAATATAAAAATATAAATAAAATATAAAAATAAAAGTAATTTCAAAATATTATTAAATATTATTATAGTATGTAAATAATATTAAAATAACACTGATTTAGCTTGTTATGCATTGTGAATCAGTGATGAGGTGATAAACTGATGTAAGCGAACTACATTTCCCATCATTCTCTGCACCTGCAAAATCTGGATTAAAAAGAATGCACCAGTTGTGCACTAAATGCTCATCCTTAGCTTATTGTTTTGTTGCATTGGTTGTAAAAAGCTTTGAAAAGTGGGGAGAAAAAAAAAGCTGCACATCTTTTTGTAATTGCAATTTTGAACTTGTAAGTATGAGCTACCCAGGAGGACTTGAGTCTGGGTGATGGCTGTTCTCGTTAGTGAATGGCGGCTGGTCTGTGATTGTGTGTTTTATGAGCCAGCTGTTGGGTGTGAGTATGAAATGCATGTGTTTTTTGAGTGTGAGTTCCTTTGTATTGAACTGTGGGTGTAACTCTATTTCCCCAGCGCTCTGGCCCTGGGAGGTCATCTGCAGGAGGGCTCTTTACCCCTACAAACACACACAAACCAGATTGGACTCATATCCCGACATCCAATAACCTTGACTGAGGTTTCTAACATCACAAATACATGTAGAAACGTGTTTGAGATGCGTTCTCTCATCACTGCCACACCAGTGTTGGAAGGAAAACGGACCTGCAGGTGTTCAAGGACTCCGGTTCACCCTCCCTCAGATATATTGTGCATAAAGAAAGCATCGCCTTCTATGTGTTTGTGGTATTAATGCATTTCAAATGCTGCAAAAAATGGCATTTGCGGAAATGTGTTTCTTAAACATTAGCTTTGTATTAGACATGTAAAGAAGGTTGGTTTTGCTGTATTAGCACCACAAGCTAAAAGAGACGGCACTTTCCCGCTTGAAAAAAAATTGTTTTTCTTGTGATATGCAAATTCAAAATTAAATATATTTAACCTTTAAGGTGCAGTATGTAAAACTGACAGCTACCGGTTGAAATGGAAACTACAGTCCAAATTCAAAATATTGTAAAGAGTTGTTTCTCTCGCCCCTTCTTCCTCAGACTCGACGCTCATGCGGGTTGCCAGATTAAGGACATGCAACAGGAACAATCACAACTGACAATGGAAGGCGAAGAGCCTTATATTTTAAGTTGATGAGTTGATTTATCCGTGTTTTAATATATCTCTTCTCATAGATCTTTTTAGATGAATGCCAAGGCGTTTTGGGTCGGGTAGAATCTGAGATCTCTGACCCAGTTCATTTGCTGGTTTCCATGGCTGGTGTTTTCCACCAACTGGCAACCCGGGGTGTTGAAATACTATTGGGTAAATTGGCAGTGGACGTAATCACGCAGACCAAAACAAAAACAGACATTCCGATACAGAACACACATTTCAAAGTACATAGAATAACTGATTGTAACATTGTCTTGCTGAGATACAATGTAAATGTGCATGTTTTCTAAATATCTGCAAACATATTGTGGTATTTTTATGCTTTAGTACAGTCATATGGTAATTGCACAACACAAAAGGACAACATATCAGTAAACACCCTAATATGACATGCAGAATAAGCATGCACTGTTTGATCATTTAAATTTATTTAAGAGAGAACTCTTAAATTCCCAGCAACTGAATTATTATACGTGTAATTTAGTGGAAAAGTGTCTGGATTTGATCTGTATTCACAAGGCTACCCACACACTAATTCCATGTCTGCCTTGGCATTAGTACCGCTGCATTTTGGCTGGATTTAATGAGCATGTGGTCAGCTGGTTGAAACGTTGGTTGTAAATGCAGGCGGTCAGCTGGTCATGTTTTTTAGTCATCTCTATGTGTCCGCAATCATGAGCTCACCATGAGCGTTCACAAGAGATCACCTGCAGGTGATGAAACCTGCTGAAACTCTACACCGCTGCAAAAAATAAACACACTCTTCACCAGAAACAAGAGGGTTTTATTCCTCAGAGATGTCCCACACCTGAAGGGCTGTGTCTGGACCTGCTAGTTGGACTGGCTTGGGGGTTTAGTGTGGTCATTAACAGGGCTCAAACAAACTTCCATTTGTTTTTGCTGATTTTTAGATTCTGAGGCTGCATATAATTATTTAATGTATTAAAAATCTTAAAAATAACAGTTTCTAAAAGGTCCTTAGAGGCCAATGCCAAGGGATCTGCTTTTTAAATATATACGATTTTGCCATAGACTTTAGGAAATAGTTCCTCCAAAAATGACAATTATTTTATAATTTACTCATATTATTCCAAAGCTGTGTGTGTGTGTGTGTATGTGTGTTTTTTTTTTACTTCAATCTTTGGGTGAACTATTCTTTAAGTCTATTGCAAAATCTTGACAAAATTAAAACCAGTTTGCTTTTGACAACACATGGCATTGTGTCACATAACTGAATGCAATGCACCAAATTGTACCAAACTGCAAAACAAATTTGAGAGACACTTTGGACACTGGAGTTTAGTTTGGAGTGGACACTGAAGTATTTTACTTTTTTGTCCTTTTTGAAGCTCAGCTTCACTTGGTACATTTACTTTCACTTGGTAAATATACTTTTGTTATATGGAAAAAAAATCTGTGTCAACATTAAAACATCACAATTTCTTCTTTTGTGTTCTAAAGAAGAAAAAAAGTAAATGGTTTGGCCAGACAGGAAGGTGACTAAATGTACTTTTCAACATTAGTTTTAAAAATGATTAATCTTCCAGAAATGGTTAAAGTGTTAATGTTGCTATAGAAGAAATTTCTAATTCACTGATCCTTTAATTACCCTCTGTAACTGAGCATCATCTTTTCCACTAATTTATAATACCAAGAACCTATAATGTATGCTAAATAATGTATTGATAACTTTTTTCATCTAAAAAATATAGAACCCTACAGAAAATTATGACTTACGAAACCCTGCATCTTAAAAGCAAAGGTTCCAATTAGAACAACTGAATATCCCAATGGCATTGAAGTGTATTTAAAAAACAAAAACTTCTCATAATAAATATCATTCAAAACATCTTTATAAAAACAGGTGCATAAAATAACCCATAAAACAAAACACAAACCAAAACAACCAACAAAAAAAAAAAAAAAAGAAACAAAAAGAGCCATTCATGACCTTATACAGCCAAAAAGGTGTTGCGACGAACCCTTGAGGAATCTCTAAGAGGTTTTATCGCTTCAACCATATCTCTCTCTCTCTCTCTCTCTCTCTCTCTCTCCTTTCCTGACCTTCCCTGCAGCAGACTGACCCCACCTCTACTGACGCGCACATACCCAAACTATAGTACGCATCCACTCCTCCCCTGGCACACACACATAACACACAGTCCCAAAGCTGAGAGATTTTTTCCTGCCACCCTTCCACCTTCAGCCAGCCGCCTTCTCAGACAGGAAACCTCAGTTTCCACTCCGCCTCCACAGGGCCCCTCTCTCTCTCTCCATCTCCCTCCATGGATTTTCATATCCCACCCCTGCTGCTTTCCCATCATCTCTCTCCCTCCCTGAAAGTGTTTCTTTCTCCGTACAGTTCACAGGGTGCACAAACGGATGGCCCCTTTCTCTCCCCACCTCTCGCGAAACACTGCAATCGATCTGTTTCCCTCAAAGGAGCTCCCGCTAATGGAGCCTGAAATCTGTTGTGTGCGCCACTTTTTTTTTTTTTCATTTCAAGCTCTCCACAGAGTCTTCCTGTAAAAAAATGCTTTGAGAAACTTACGCAACGTTATGTAATTACCCAAAACGGAGCGGGAGGGAGAAACCAAGAAAGGATGAAGGAAGGAAAAATGGTGAGGAGAGAGCCACATAAATCGTGGAAGGATCTGAGGCGAGCGTCAGCGGGAGCTACGCTCTGAGACTTGCCAAGCAGCGAAAGTGGTCCAATTTCTAAAAAAGTGTGAGAGAAAGCGAAAAAAGGAGAAGAAGAGAAGAGAAAAAAAGATGCAAAACAGAGCGAAATGCTCTGTTACTAAACCTAGTGAGCTGCCTTGCTGTCTGCTCCCTGCACAGGCAGCTGCCTTCTAAGAAAGTATCCTTAGTGAAGCATAAATAAATGATTAAGAACACAGACTGCTACTCTAAATAGTGCTCCTCATGCAAAGTATTCAAGAGACTTGATTTACAAATGATTCCTATAGTTTAAAGTTAGAATTTTTCTTAGCTAACCATGCGGTCCCTTACCAAAAAGTAGTATACTTCAAGATTATTTTATTAAGTATACTTAAGTATAGTTCAAGTATATTTAGACTTTTTGTAAGTATAAGTCAAGTATACTTAAATGTCATTTTAAGTATATTTCTGAGAAGTACATAAAAAGCCCATTTCTGAGAAGTACATAAAAAGTAAACTAAAAGCATACTTTCCTATTTTTAGTTTAAAAGAAGTATATTAATAGCACACTTGAATAAACTTCTTTTTCGTAAGGGGTACTCTAGAAGAAATAAAAAAGACCAGCTTTAACCAGGCTAAAGTGAAGCGAAATATCATAAATGACTCTTTAAGAACATGTCAAGCAACTCTGTGTAATGCTCCTCATACAAAGTACCCAAGAGATTCGATTTACAGTTGATTCATGTTAATGTAAGCATGTTGCTAAGCTAACCATGCGGTAGGCTACTCTAAAATAAATAAAAAAGAAAAACAGCTTTAAGTGTAGAAAATATAATAAGCAACTGATTGGGAAGCAACTCTAAATAATGATTCTTGTGCAAAGTACTCAAGAGGCACAATTTACAATTGATTCAGTTAAATGTTAGCATGTTGCTAAGCTAACCATGCAATACTCTAAAAGAAATACAAAACATAAGCTTTAATAACCAGGCTAAAGTGATGCAACATATCATAAATAACTGATTAAGAACATGGGAAGCAGCTCTATATAGCACTGCTTATGCAAAGTACTCAAGAGACTCAGTTGATTCAGTTAAATGTTAGCATGTTGCTAAGCTAACCATGCAGTACTCTACAAAGACATAAAACAAGAACAACTTTAACCAGGCTGAAGCAATTTTCTGGTCATTCAATCTGGCCAACTTGGTGTTCAGATAGTTTAAATGGTCTTCCTGCCTGACCAGCTAACAAGTTACCAGTTTAACCAGTGGAAACTAGCTTGATGGCTCGCTAAAACCAACAAAACCACTTAAGTCTGATGAAAGTCTTTATTGAGACTGTACTATTTACTGTCCGAACCAAGTTTTCATACATGACAGCTAGGTAGACGGAGAGTGTTAGCACGGTAATGCTATAAACTACTGATCTTTAATACTATAGGCCTATATATCATTCATGAATAAATGAATGCATTCTGAATAATCTATTATTAGCAATACTTTTCGGTATTAAAAAAGTAAATTTAGTGTATAAACAGAGCTTGCTGCAATGCATTCTGGGATTGCCTTATACACAAAGGACGCATATAATCCAGCCTTAGAATTTGTTCAAAATGAGCCATCTTATAAGGCAGCATAATATTGCCTATATTTTGGAACAGCCCTCACATTAAGGAGCATACACGATGCCTTGAATGCTATCTAAGTAGGGAGCTCACTAGGTTTTGGAAAGGAGTTCAAGAGAGCGGGAGGGAAGAGGCTTGCCAGCCTACCGATGGCTCTCGGCCAGAAATCTCAGACACTAAGGAATTCCTCGCAGAAGGGTTGGAAAAGAGAGAAGGAGTGAGGGAAAGACAGAGAGAACTGCATGTGGGAAGAGAGCACGACCTGGGAAAGACCCAAAAGGACCAAAAAAGAAGCAATTAAACACAGCTTATGCCAACCACTGCTGTTATGGTGCTGTCAGACCATTACAAATATGAAGATTTAAACGTCATAACAAACTTAAGTGATTAAGCAAATTACTCTCTCAGCTTCTGTGTCTGTCAGCACTCCTGAGAATGGATGATACATTGAAAATGCTGATTTTATTTCATAATCTGACATATTTCCATGTCAAAAGTATATCGACTGGGCTGTGAAAATGGGTGTGGCTTAACAGAATCAGGTGGTTGGAGGGGAGGAGTCAGAAAAGTAGGAGGGATTTTGATATCATCCAAAAACTCGTCATTCTAAAATAAGAGCAAGTTGTTATATTTAAGCCAAAAGATTATGAATAGAAAAGTATGGATGTTTTTGGTTCTTTTTTAGTTTTCAGAACTTCCATTGCTTTGGAAAAAACCTCCTTCTGCATTCCACAGGAAAATAACAGCATGCAACAACATGATGGTGAGTAAATGAATACAGAATCCTCTTCTGTTGGGTTGAACTGTTGCATTATGAAAGTAAATATGGTCAATTTTGATCTTTTTTTTTTTTTTTTTTTTTTTTCTTCCGCAGACTGAACGTCACTGGAAGACTGGAGACGCTTTTACACTCTGTATTTATCGTTCCTGCAGTAAACAGAGCTGAGGGTGGGATCACGATACACAAGCTGACCTGACTTGACTCGGGGTCTGAGCTCAGGGGTGGATGTTTTTCCATACATTGTGTGAGGGCATGTAGAATTAAGGAAATAACAGGAGGGTTCAGATCTTTGGCAGAAGAAGCGTAAATGCCTTCCAAGCAGCAGGGAACTTTTATATTAGACTCTCGTAGCTGAGTTGTGACGTTTAACCCTGTCCGTATATGTGTGTGTTTGTGCATGTGAATTGTAACTCAGTTAGTCTCTCATATACTGTATTGGTCTTCATCAAAATGATGGCAAAAGGTCAGCAAAAGATATTTGACTTTTTGTATTTCTTCAAATTTCTAACTTTAAATTATTTAAATATTTTGTCAAACTCTCCAGTTAAAAATCCTTTACACAACATGAATTAACTTGACTACATAAGGTATTAAGCGTTATTTATAAAGAATTTATTTGTATCTTATATTAAAAATATATTTTCTCTCAAAAAATATCTCACAAAACACAAAAAAAATTTAAAAATCATCCTCTGCTTTATTATTTGGAAGCAGTTCTTTATTATTAACTAAAAAAAAAAAAAAACTTAAAAGCTAGCTATTCAATAATTAGCATTATATTCATTTAAATGATCAGTGTTTTAAAAAAATATTATCCATTTATTGTATTAATATAAATTAATATTAATAATAATTTATTTAATATTATTACATTTATTTTAATCATTTTATTACTACAAAGTCTCTTTGGTGTCCATCTAACACCACGAGAAAGCTTTTTTTTTTTTTTTGTAGATCATGGCCATACAATACTTTTTTATTACTTTTTATTAATAAAAACAAGCAATCTGATCTTCATCTTTTAATTTAAACATTGCTGATGTTTTATGTCTTTTGCTGACCTTAATTGCTGTCATTTTGAAGACCAATATGAGTTAACAAACTCTATCAAAAGCAAGTGACTTTTTAACTGAAAAGCTTGATTGCTACAACCACCATATTTTTCTATTTTTTTTTTTACTTTAAGTGGGTTTTATATTCAAGAAGGGCGTTCCCCTAAAAACTACTTAACATAAAAAAGGAAAGTAGAGAAGAAATGCATAATTTAGAACACAATATATGATATTTTGTATATTACTTGCATTGCAAATCAGGAAGGATGTGTTTATGAATGGCAAACTTTGTTTATATCTTATCCTATTTCACAACAGCTCTTTAAACATCACCACTTTCAATTAACATTGTACAGTTAAGTGATTTGTTATGGTTAGAGAACATAAAGCTCATCAGAGGAACACACAATCAATGCGCCTTGGCAAGAGAGTTGAGATTTTAAGAGCAAGCTGTGCAAACGTAACAGTTCTGTAGCTCACTGCATCATTGCCTTGTTAGCTAAGATACAATGCACCACATACACCTGATAATGGGGCTGTTTGCAAACGCATAAAGCCAGGAGCCAAGGTTGATACTAAACAGCCTAGAATCAGTGAAATTAAAAGGAAGAGGACTGAATAAACTATACAGATTAATCACTTTCTGGCAACTGCTCGCAGCATAAAAAAAAAAAATTGCAGCATTCTTTGTTGTTTTGCATATCTATGCATTCACTACTGATGCATAAATAGTAAAGCTGCATTCTCCCAGTCACACTTAGTGTTATTTTGTTATCATTAATATACTATTTTTGGTTTTGTTTATATTTTGAATTAGATTTTATTTGTATATTCTCTGGTTTTATTTTAATTTTAGTTACATGTTTCTAATTTAGTTTTTTATTTCAATCTTATTGATTCTTTTTATGTAGTTTTTATAATTTTTTAGTTCTAGTTGATTTATTTTTAGTTATTTTAGTACTTCACTTTAAAACAACTGAAATTTAGTAATGTTGCCTTAGCAACTAGCTGAAATTAAATGAAAATTAAATACAACAATGATGGTGATGACAATAAATACAAATAAAATAAATATTATAAATATCTATAACAAATAATAATATATAATTAAGTATAATACATATTTATTAAATAAATAAATAAAAATAAAATGAAAAAGTTATTTTTTATATTTTACTTTGTTTCTGGTAATGTTTATTTTATATCAAGCAATGATTTTTTTTTTTTTTACAATTTTAGTTTAAGTTACAATAATAACCCTGGTGTTATGCATATCACTGATATACTTTTTTACTTTTTATTAATATTTTGAAGTCAAATTTATTTCTATATTTCATACTTCTATTTTCATAGTAATTTTGTTGTTTGTGTTTAGTTTGTATTATTTTTGTTTTTAAAATATGTTCTTAAGTTGTTGTTTTTTTAATGCTTTTATTAAGTTTTTAGTTTATTTGGTTTTAATGAAAATAAGAAAAGTTGCTGAAATAAAAATAAAATAAATAACAAAATAAAACTTAAATCATAATGTAAGACATTTATATTTTATTTCATTTCTGTTCATATTTTATTTAATGCAATGACATTTTTTCCTTCTTTTTATAGTTTTAGTTAACAACAATAACCCTGGTTTAATGCATTTCTGATTGCCTTTGGAGTGCAGCTAACAATCTTTATGTCTTTTGCAGACAAGAGTCGCTCTGTTCGTGAAAACGTTTGGTAGTATATCCAAAGTGATAAATACTCAATGGCATGTAAAGCTTTGTGAATGTGAAAGAAAGCTGCAGTATAGGGGACGAAATCGAACTTGGGTTTTTGAGTGTGAGAACAGCTCAAGTCTCTAGTTTCTCTCTCCGCTTATGTAATAAACCAAAAGCATCTAACAGAGTAATGGGCTTGCTTTACGTCAAAGATATTAAACTTCCCCACTACAATCTCTCAGGCAATTTATCTAAATGGGCATTGGTCAGCCCCTGGCTTGTGTTTTGTCCAACTCTGTATCATTTGGGTCTGTTTCTCTCTCCCTCGATCGGTTTTGATTCCTGCCGCCTCCAGCCACAAACAGTGATGCAATCAGCAGACTCCTGCGTGCAATAACAGGGCACTCCGCATTTCTCTCGCTGTCTGAAATGAATAAAAAGAGAGCACGAAAGAGTAGGAAAAAGAAAAGCAGAGGTCTGGGGTGGTGAGGGCCAGACAGAAAAGAGACATCTCACATTAAGAGCTCATTGTTTGGATGTGGTTGGGCTTTCTTGGCTAATTTGTGTTTTTAGGAGAGAAGCGGATGGTTTTCAGTGTTTAAGTGTGAATGTGGCATATTATTGTCAGTGTTGTTCGCTTCTCTTCAGAGGTTGACCTAATCTTAAGGCATCTTTTAAATAGCCAGGAATGTAATCTTGGAGAAGTGGGAAGAACAAGGTAAACAAGATATATCCCTGACTAAAATGCTCTCCAGAAAATCTATATCCTAGTCTTCAGTGTTCAGTGAGCTTTACTTTAACTTTAGTTTAGCTTAAATGTCCACAATGACCCTCAAAGCTCCTTCTGTCCAGTCCTGGGCTCCACTGCAATGCCATTTTAGTATTATTTTTATTATAGTTTGTATTAATAATACTATAATAACACTGAGTCTGACTGAAATCAAACTTTTAAAGTACATTAAAACACACGTAAATCATAAGGCACTAGAATTCCCAACAGAATTCCCTACTGTTTAAGAAAACACCGCAGATTTTTTTTCCACACAGATATGTGTCAGTGTGTTTGTCGGCTCCATGCGGTTGAAGCAGAACCAATTCTCTCCATTTTTCCATCCAAGATTTTAGCAATTTGCTGTCTAAAAACAGATTGCAAATGGCCTTTGACTGCACAGACCCCGTCTCTCCACGGGGAAACTCTAATGGACTTCAGCGTAGATGGCAAGCATGATTATGGTCAGTTTATGGTGGTGTTTGAGCATATTTCTGCTGATTGTTCCTCAGATCCGCCCCTGGACTCGAGTCTGGCCCGTGCTGAGACAGACCTTCCCTGGAGGCAGTCGAGGGGAAAGGCGTTCGAGGTCAGTGCAGGAATGCCGGGGGTTTGGCACCTGACTAAACCCTACACACGCTCACCTTTTCCACTCTCTGCTGATATTCCACGTGGATCCTACCTACGAAAACACGGCATTCCTGTGCGTGCAATCAAACAATATTCCACAGCCACAACACAGCGTGTGCAGACATGCAATAAGACACGTCTGTCACGTGAACAGGTCAGTGAGTGAGTGAAAAATTGTTAAAGGTATATTTCACTCAACAGTGAAAATTGTCACCATTTACTCCCCATCATGTTGTTCCAAATTGCTTGCTTGCTTAAGCAAAATAAAAAAACAAAAGAGAAGAATGTTTCAGTTGTTTTTAATCCAGTCAGTGGGGTCCAGTGGCCAAAATCACAGCAAATCCTCTCAAAAAAGAAGTTAAGAAATTGCTGAAGAACAATTATAAAAGTTTGTAAGAATGTTGAAAAATTCTTGAAAATTCTTAAGAAGGTCTTAAATATTATTTACTAATTTGTTAATGAATTTCGAATTTAGCAAAAAAGTCACATCATGCCAAATATTTGAAACAACCAGTTAAAAAATATATATGATGACACAAACCTCAAATGTCATGACATGCTAGTTATTTGGTCATGTGACATTCCAGAACCAATGAGGTTTAATTTAGAGTCGTTGCCATTTTAGTTTAGTATTTGTCTGTGCACTGATCAAGTGAAAAGGCTTATTGAGACCCCTGACCACAAAACCAGTCTTTAGTGTCAATTTTTCGAAATTGAGATGTATTCATCATATGAAAGCTGAATAAATAAGCTTCCGATTGATGTATGGTTTATTAGGATCAGACAATATTTGGCCGAGATACAACTATTTGAATATCTGCAATCAAAGTTCTTAGCAATGCATATTACTAAGTTTTGATATATTTACGGTAGGAAATTTACAAAATATCTTCATGGAACATGATCTTTACTTAATATCCTAATGATTTTTGGCATAAAAGAAAAAAAACGATAATTTTGACCCATACAATGTTTTTTTGGCTATTGCTACAAATATACCCCAGTGACTTGAGAGACTGGTTTTGTGCTCCAGGGTCGCATATTTCAATCTCTTTATCACACTAAGTGATTGTGTTTTGAAAAGAAGACTTTTAGGTCCCATTGACTTTCAGCTGAAACATTCTTAAAAAAAAAGCTTATTTTGTGTTTTGGGATTTTGGATGGACATGAGGGTGAGTAAATTCAAGGTCTTTATTTTTCAGTGAACTAACCCTTTAAATATAAATGAGACTGACAGAAACTCAAGAGTTCCCACGTTTGGTTGGGGTCTGTTTGAGATTGTCCCATCTGGAAAAGCAAACCCGTGCCTCAACCCTTCGGCCTTTGGGTGGGGTGGCAAACGTCTGGCGTTTCCTTCCATCCCACAGCATTAACAGACTCCGAGCCGCAGATTTACGGGAGCTGACGAGCGCATGGAAACTCGGCACGCTGGCCGACGACCTTCTGCCATATTTCAGTTCGCTGTAGTGAATGTCGTGACAAATGTAAGCCTGGCCACTCGAGGGGCTCTCGCTTTTATAAGAGGCAAAAACATCCAGCAGGCCGGCTGTGCTTTGAGTTCGGGCCAACACTGGGCGCAGAGGGTAAACTTCAGATTTTGGGAGGTGCCGTCTCAGACTTGCACTCATTTCCTGGATCTGAATATTACGACAGCGCCACATGAGAGGCTCAAAAAAACAACTTTTCTTGGACTGAAAAGCCTAGGATAGCTGCACAAAGTCAGGCGTAATTTGATAGGAGATGTGACTCTTAGCCGCTTGGCCTCGAGGGACGTCAGCGGTGTTGGGATCCTGGTGGTGCATGTGATAGAGTGCTGATTTTTTAATTTGGCCAGGATTCCTCTGTTGATGGACACCTGTGTGCCGGGCTGGAGCCGACGGGACAGTTTCTGGGAGCAGGGAGCTGGTCAGGAGCGGGAGGCGGGGCCGGTGTTCGGTTCTCGAAACCCAAACACATTGCGGAGGAACAAAAACAGGAAGATGAAGGAAACTCAGAACAGAAGATTGTAATTAGTTGATAAACTGAAATGATGTTAAACCAGACATATAATGACAGTTTCAATATGGAGTCAATATAATATCACATAAATACGCAAAAAAATAAAGTTTTGCAAAGGAAAATAAAGTTTTGCAAACAAAAATTAAAGTATTGAGGAAAATAATTTTGCTTTTTGCAAACAAAAATAAAGAATTGCAAAACATAAATGATACCGCACGAAAGCAATGATTTTGCAAAAACATATTTTCCATGGTCATATCTACAATTTTATTTGCAACACTGACTTTATTTTGCGTGTCAGTCTAGTTTGAGCTTGCGCTGCAGTTTTTCCTGTGCGCTTCATTTTTTCTGCGCGTCTCGCTTTGTGACGCTGTTTTGACGTGGGGGTGGAGTCAAGGGGCAGGGGCGTGTACAACATGCCTCCCTGGAAGTGACGTCATCGATCCGAGACGCAGCTCACTGATCCAGGTACTGTCATGATGAGCAGATGCATGCGAGTGGATGGCTTCCTTTTATTCACTAGCATTAAAACATGCATGGTTTCGTTTTATTAACTTTATTAACAAATGTATATGTGTATTAGCAGCGTTTGCTCAAGTTAAAGAAGTTGTTACCATGCACATCTGTTGTTTATTTCTCTCGATGTGCACTCTTTTACTGGCATAAAGTTGGCTTGACGTTGGACGTTCGATATTCGCAAATCTAGGGAACGTCTCTAAAGTTACATGCGAAACTACTATACACTTCTCTAACGTCAATAGCATGCAAGGAGAATGACTAACAGTCATGAAAAACAACTGTTAACTGTTCATCCAGGTGTCAACTATAATGCACACCTTTTATATTTTTTGATAATTATTAAAATAAACTGTAAATCATATGTAAAATATTGCTACTTTTCATTACCAAATGGACGTAAACACTAATTTAAAGCTCAAAAGCTCAAATGAAAAATAGCAATATTTTACATATGATTTACAGTTTATTTGAATAATTATGAAAAATATGAACGGTGTGCATTATAGTTGACACGAAGATGAAGCACTTTACAGTATGTTTTATGAAAGTGAGTCATTCTGTTCAAATGCTATTGAGCTTTAAATTTGTATTTAAGTGCATTCGGTAATGAAAAGTAGCAATATTTTACATATGATTTACAGTTTATTTGAATAATTATGAAAAATATGAATGGTGTGCATTATAGTTGACACCTAGATGAACACTTTTACAGTATGTTTTATGAAAGTGAGTCATTCTGTTCAAATGCTATTGAGCTTCAAATTATGGCATATTTTAAATTTGAGCCCATTCGGTAATGAAAATTAGCAATATTTTACATTTGATTTACAGTTTATTTTAATAATTATCAAAAAATATAAAAGGTATGCATTATAGCTGACACCTGGATGAACAGTTAACAGTTGTTTTCATGACTGTTAGTCATTCTCCTTGCATGCTATTGACGTTAGAGAAGTGTATAGTAGTTTCGCATGTAACTTTAGAGACGGTCCCTAGATTTGCGAATATCGAACGTTCAACGTCAAGCCAACTTTATGCCAGTCACACACTTTTATAGCATTAAATGTGTATTGTTTCATTTGGTTAACTGCATGTGTATTAACAGTGTTTGTTTAAGATCTCTTAACCTGTGGGAGGACGCCAGCGCACAGAAGCGTTTTTTTGTTCACATTAGTTCAGAGTTACTGCTAGTTTTAATGTAAAATTATGCAATTCACTTCATAAACTATAACGTACATCATTAAAGAGGTCTACGACTCAAGTTTTATATCGATCTCGACTTCGTTTTTCATTTACATAACCCCTGGCATAAATTAATAAATGACTGTCATTGTAAGATAAAAAAAAAAATTAAGCTCGAATCTTTTTGGTTTAAATTTTTCCACGAGTTTAATGCATAAACAAACCCGCGTGACCATAGCAACCTGAGATTATCAGAGATTGATGAAATATTTTTATCCATCCCACAGTCCGTTGATCGTGTCTTTTTATGTAATATATGTGCATATAAGGCTTTTATTATTTTTATCATTATATATATAATATATCCAAGTGGATGCTGCACACTGCTGGTGGTTGAGGAGAGACCCCCCACATGATCGTACAGCGAATTGGGTGTACAACAATACATTATAAAAATGCTATATAAATGCATCATTCATTTATTCATATAGGCTAACCGTATATAATAATTGATAATAATATTATATTAAATAGGGCTATATTTTTATATTTATTGTTATGCTTATTTACCCTTTTAATTTGTGTATTGCTAACCTAATTAACGTTCTTTGTTAAATTAGTGTTTTCATTTACAAATGAAACTAGCGAATTATTCATTTATAATTCTAGTATTTATTATTATAGGGTTATTGTTAAATTCATCCTCTAAAGTGCACTTTAATGAAAAGTGTAATGAAAAGTAGCAATATTTTACATATGATTTACAGTTTTTTTTAATAATTATCAAAAAATATAAAAGGTGTGCATTATAGTTGACACCTGGATGAACAGTTAACAGTTGTTTTTCCATGACTGTTAGTCATTCTCCTTGCATGCTATTGACGTTAGAGAAGTGTATAGTAGCTTCGCATGTAACTTTAGAGACGGTCCCTAGATTTGCGAATATCGAACGTCCAACGTCAAGCCAACTTTATGCCAGTAAAAGAGCGCACATCGAGAGAAATATACAACAGATGTGCATGGTAACAACTTCTTTAACTTGAGCAAACGCTGCTAATACACATATACATTTGTTAATAAAGTTAATAAAACGAAACCATGCATGTTTTAATTCTAGTGAATAAAAGGAAAGCGATCCACTCGCATGCATCTGCTCATTATGACAGTACCTGGATCAGTGAGCTGCGTCTCGGACCGATGACGTCACTTCCAGGGAGGCATGTTGTACACGCCCCTGCCCCTTGACTCCACCCCCACGTCAAAACAGCGTCACAAAGCGAGACGCGCAGAAAAATGAAGCGCACAGGAAAAACTGCAGCGCAAGCTCAAACTAGACTGACACGCAAAATAAAATCAGTGTTGCAAATAAAATTGTAGATATGACCATGGAAAATATGTTTTGCAAAATCATTGCTTTCGCGCGGTATCATTTATGTTTTGCAATTCTTTATTTTTGTTTGCAAAAAGCAAAATTATTTTCCTCAATACTTTAATTTTTGTTTGCAAAACTTTATTTTCCTTTGCAAAACTTTATTTTTTTGCGTATATATGTGATATTATATTGACTCCATATTTCAATAACTTAACAACATATTTGCATGTTCTCTGGTGCTCCATTTTAAAAAAAATTGTTTTATTTAGATTTTTTTTTCTTTTTATATCATTCATATTCAGTTTTTAAGATTTAATTAATTATTTGCTTTTTGTCAACTCTTGAACCCTAATTTGAAAACCTGTTTTTACCGTATAGTGATCAAGGGCAAGACCAATGGTTTGCAAACTATGTTAATATGTTAAGATATTGATTAATATACTGTATGGAACACAATCATTTATAAACACATTTTTCAAAATTCATATTAATACCGTTTCATTTTACACACAAGATTAATCAATTAGTTTATTTTATTGACAGCTTTCATTTTTAACAGAAAGAAATAAACAATCTACATCTAGTTTTTTAGAAAATTAAAGTGTTCATCTGTCCTTCTCATTTTTAAGAATAATATTTATATTTGTGTTGTATCTTTCTACGAAGCTTTTCCTCACAGATGTACTGTAAAAATATATATTGTGTAACTGAATTGTAATTGTTTTTTGTAATTGAAACGTTTATACACCTGATACTGCTACAATTATAAATATAAATATATATATATATATATATATATATATATATATATATATATATAATATATATATATATATATATATATAATATATATATATATATATAGTAGACAATACTGTGCCTTGCATTCAGTACAGTAACAATACACAAAGGACAAATATATATTTTTGCAAGCAAAAGTTGTCTTTATATTATCACACTTTCTCTCACGCAGTAAAATTGGGTCTTTATCAAAAAAGAAAAATTATTTCTCCCTCACAAGGGTATCATCGTATTTGGGGGTCCTTGAAATAAAAAAGCTTGAAAACCCAAACAGCGCAGCTTTTTAATTTATACCGACAGGGTTGGACTCTGAAATGAGTTTGCGAAACCAGGGCCATCAAAACCTCAAACCATGCATCTCAAAACCACAGGAAGAAGTTAAATGCCAGGGTCCGAAATGTGTGTCCAGGGCCCTCGAAGGACCACGATCTGGCCCTGAAAACCACAAATGAATGTTTATTGTCTTATAAATACTTCTTTACGAGTCGCTGGAGGACATAATGGACGCTGGTAGTTACTAGACCTCTGCTGATGTTGTCCGGCGTTGCTCCTCTTTCCCTTTCAGACACCTGCACACACACACACACACACTTTTCCGTCTGTGTCTCTGCCAACCTCACTGTGCGCCTGTGTTCTCTCTTTCCCCTCGCATGGGGCGCCTGTTTTCTCAAAGCGGGACCACCCTCCCCTCAATACTCGCCCCCCTCCGAGGCCTGGCAGACAGACAAGGTCAACATGACAGGATTTTCCCCCTCCTTCCCTCTTTCTCTCACCCTTTATCTCCCCGCGTTTCTTTGACTTTGACTCCTTTGGCTCCTCCCAAACACGAAGGGCCTTTCATCTTCTGTCTCCGTCAGAGAGAGCAAACAAGGGACAGAGCCATAGAGAGACAGGAGGAGCGTGTACCTGGAGAGCTACACAATCTATAGAGCTTCATCTCGGTGTGGGAGTGCAAAACAACAAATAATGCAGCGCATTTCAGAGGCAATCAGCTACAATCAGAGGCACATTTCTATATACACTATATTTGATGTTGCATTTATAGAATATGCATAACATTTACATAAACTAGATATACAGTTCTAAAAAATATATTGCAGTGATTTTATTGCACTTTTTTATTTGGCCATTAAGTTTTCTTGAAGACATAAGACTAATTTTGTGACCCTTGCTACATTTTAGGACTGAAACATTTTAATAGAGTTTCTAATGTAGTAAAAAAAAAACAGCAAGCTAGATTCATTCCTGTGAATCACTTCAAACTGATTGATTCAATGAATCAACTTGACTCTAATTCGATTCAATTGCTTCAAAACATTAAAAAGATTTCATAAAATATTTTCATAAAAAGGTCACTGAATATTTCTGTTTAGCATTTTTTTTTGTTTGTTTTCTATAGGCGCATATAATGAAAATATTGAAAATAATAAGCTCTTTGATTATTTTTAGATTTATACTTAATAAATCACTTATTAAATTTATACTTAATAAACTAGATTTTAACTTAATAAATACAATAAGTCTGAGTAAATACATAAATATGACATTCAATATCATCTAAAACTGAAAATATCAACATATCAACTTTTTTAATTTGCCCATTAAGTTTTCTTAAAGACATAAGACTTGTTTCATGACCCATTCTAGTCTCACAACTCATTTTAAGACTGAAACATTTTAATAATTTCTCTGATTTAGTAACAAGCTGATTGATTCAATGAATCAACATGCCTTTGATTTGATTCATTTGTATCAAAACATTGAAAAAAATTTCACACACGGTTTTAAACTTTTCATAAAAATATAAGTAGCTAAATATTAGTTTAGTATTTTTGTTGTTTTGTTGGTGCATATAATGAAAGTTGAAAATAATACATCTTTGTGTTCATTTATTTATGCTTTAATTATTTTTAGATGAATTTTTTGACTAGATATTTTACTTAATTTTATTTCTTAATACATACAGTAAATATGAGTAAATAATTACACATATTGATTATAATCAAAGGGCTGAAAATATTTCAACATTTATTTTTGTTTTTGATTGATTCCCTACAGTTCAAAAGTGAGATTTTTTTTGTGTGTGTGTTTATGAAAAAATATTTTATGCTCACCAAGGCTGCATTTATTTGACCAAAAATACAAATTTCAAATAACTGTTCTCTGTTTCAATATACTTATAAAAATGTAATTTATTCCTGTGATGCAAAGCTGAATTTTCAGCATCATTACTCCAGTCTTCAGTGTCACATGATCTTCAGAAATCATTCTAATATGCTGATTTGCTGCTCAAGAAACATTTCTGATTATTATCAATATTGAAAACTGCTTCATATTTTTGCAGAAACCATGATTTTTCAGAGTTTTTGATGAATAGAAACAGTGTTTATGTATTTTGTAACATTATAAATGTCTTGACTGTCACTTTTGATCAATTTAATGCCTCCTTGCTGAATAAAAGTATTAATTTCATTAAGGAAAAAGTTTTCAAAATAAAACATCTTATACCACGGTACTTTCTTGTAAGGCTAAATTCCTCCTAAGTAATCAGTAAAGTATCTCTTTATCTAATAAACTGTTGCAGTCCACAGAAACAGCCGCAGTGAATGCATTGAAGCTTTTACATTGTTAATTCACACAGTTTTTCACCACAAAGCTATTGAAGGAAATACCCCTCTTGTTCATAGTAGACTCTTGACAGTGAGTTACAATTCACTGTAGAATTAACAAAAAGTACCAAAGATTCCTGTTCAGCAGTCGCAGCCATGTGCCAAAGTTAACAGAGATACGAGAGCAGTGGGACAGGAGGCCTGGGAAAGAGTCGAACCTCTGATCACTATATAATCAGGCAGAACATTCGCTTCATCTGTCTTCCAAACTCGAGATGTGTTGCTCGTGATGTACAGCTGCACAGTAACTGCGGGGAACAGCAGATCATGGAAAGTAGGCGGCAGTCTCGGACTCTCACACACACTGACAGGAATGAATTTGCCCGGACACGGAGCCAAGCCCAGACTTGAGAGAGCCTTGTTTCTCTTTCTGAAATGCTTTAACTCCCTCCCTGCCCTCTTTCTCAGTCTAATTCGCTTATTGTACGTTATTGTGGCTGTACTGGAAGATCCAGGCTGTTGGCTTTGCAAGTAAATAATAATAAAAGCCAGCTGTGCTTGCAGTTTAACTGCTGAAGCCCTTGGCCCGTTACCATCCAGCGCTGCTTATTGCTAACAGCTTACAGTTGGAAAACAATGGTGGTGATGTGGCCCTGCGATTCATGTGGCAAAGACTTGAACCGTTCTCAAGTTTCTTGAACTTTACTAGTGGTCGATTCGATCAGTATGAGTTTTTCAGTGGCTCATGCCGATATACAATACCAGCCACCTTTTTATTTTCACTAGTACATTTACTTTTTATCTTCCCCATCTTGGAATAATCATAAAGTTGTCAAACGTTGGAATACAAATGGAAATTTGAGTGACTAATATACATATTGAATGAAAACTCTCCTATATGAGCTTGTTCTTCGTGTAGCTTAATCAACCATTGGATGAATTTTATTGATACATAAACATCTATGCATTTCAAATGGTCTTTATGTCCAAACTTTTAGCGACTGGTAGCGTATGTATATTTTGTCTGTTAATATACATACAAAGCTTTTAATTAAAAATTATATATATGTATATATATATATATATATATATATATATATATATATATATATATATATATAAATTAAAAATTTAACTATACACACATATCATCTTTTTTTTAATAATTTTTGTATTAATTATACATTTAAATATAGCTTCATTTTTAAATTTCAAATAAATTAAAATAATTATATACTAAACTAATTATAAATCAATTAATAATTAAAATGAAATATATATATAATTTTTTTTTTTAACTATAATATATATATATATATATATATTGTTAGATAAAATACTGTAATACTGTAATGTTAGATAAAATACTGTAACTTTTTCCAGAAAGACTTAGAAACTTAAGATTTGACCTAAGAACTTCTTTTGGGTTTCTTATCCTGTTCTGTTAATATATCTATATTTTTTTTTCTGTCAAATTTCCTCTCGTTTTGTTGCAGTGGTTGTAAGGAGAAAGTAAGTGACTGAAAGACATAAAAGAAAACATAAAGTGGAAAGTGTGTGGACGCAGAACTCCATCTGTGTTTATTTTGGAGTGCTTGCAGCGGGGCACCAGGTCTTTGGTGGCTCAGAGATGCAGGGACAAGTGGCGTGGACCATCCTCGGGTGTCTCGTGAAGGTGCCGAGGGGGTAGAGAGAGAGAAAGAGAGAGAGCGAGGGGTCCTCGGGCTGGGGAGGGACCGGGCTCTGCGTAGCAGGGAGGACATGAGCGAAACGTTCCAAGAGGAAACGGTGAGGCCACGCTGTGATTAGTGGTTGCAGTTTAACTGCAGAAAAATGCACGGTCCAAGCCCAGCGAGAGAGGGTGGTTTTACTGGTCTCTATGAGCCCGTGTGACTCTGCACTCATATCAGCCCTGACCAGAGTTTGTTTGCGCAGCTCTTTTCTGCACAACTGTCTTCAAAACAGCGTTTGTGGCATTTGAAGCATTGAAACTAAATGACTTTTACAGAACTACAATAAACAGTCCCATTTATGTATTTAGCAGATGCTTTTATCCAAACAAAAGAACAAAATTCACTTGTCAAAAAGCCAACAATATTCATAATAATGCCTGGTTTACTGGATGACTTTTCATCCGACACTCTAAAAAAATAAAGGTTCCGCAAAGGAGTTTTCATAGAGATCCAACAGAAGAGCCATTTTTGGTCCCCTTTTGTAAACAGTTCAAAAAAGAACCATTTTTTCTCACCTTTTTCCACTATAAAGAACCTTTTGTGCATTTAAAAAATTCCATGGATGTTAAAGGTTCTTCATGGAACCACTGATGCCAAAAAAGACCCTTTATACTCAAGAGTGCAGAAGTCGGAATCTTACCGGAATCTCTGATTGTTTCAGTGTGGAATTCCACGTTCCAGGACTCTTCCTCCAGTCTTTGTTAAATTCCCAGCCAAACTGACCTCCCCAGACCCTCCTCCCACCTTTTAGCAAATGCCAGACATTTATTCCAAGGGGATGTCAGCTGTCTCTGTCCTGAAGTAATGCAGAAGACCATCTGAAATTCCCATCACCGAGACCATCTCATACTCTCAATGCTCTCGATTCCATTGTGAACCCTCCTGAGGTTGTAAATCAAGCCCACGTGGAGGATCACGGGTGTCAGTGCGAAGGCTGAATGCCCTTTATGGGTTGCAGCCTCTAAATACCTTAAGGGTTGTTTAATTGTGGCTTCAAAAAAACCATAAAGCAAATTACTTGGTGCTACTAGATATTTAACAACCAACAGAGACACCCAAGAATGCACTTTTGGTGCACAGACTAGCAATTACCAACAGAAAATGGCACAAATAAAAAGTAACAGTTCACTCAAAATTAAATTCTGTCATTATTTTCTCATGTCCTTCCAAATTTTTTTTCAGAAGATGTTATCAATAGATCTATTCATCATAATGGTGAAAGTCCGAAAAATGCTTGTGCATTATATTTAAAGTCATAACTTTGTGTGAAGAACAGACTTAGTTAAGTTGAATCTGATTGACACTCAAAAATAAAGATTCCAAAAGGTAGTTTCCACAGTGACGCCACAGAAGAAGCATTTTGGGTTCCTCAAAGAACCTTTTTTCCAATTATAAGGAACCTTTTGTGGAACTGAATGGTTCCATATATAAAGGTTCTTTACTGGCATTGATGGTTCCATGAAGAACCTTCAACATCCATGGAACCTTTCCATTCCACAGAAGGTTCTTCATAGTGGAAAAAGGCTCTTAAGATTATTAAATTGTTCTTTACACTAAGAAAAAAAGATTCTTTTCAAAAACATTTCACTTTAAGTTTCTTTAGGGGACCTAAAATGGAAATGAGAAATTGAGAATGAGTAAATGATGAGGGAATTTTTTTATTTTTGTGAATACTATCCTTTTAAATATCGGTCTATTTCCCACACAAAGTTGTCTTGAGAAGGTTTTGCATGTAGTGCACACATTTTATGGAGCATTTTTGGAGTTTTATATGCCCTGCGTTTGATCATGGTGCTGTTGTTCCACTGATTCATGGGTAAAACTCTCCCAAACTTCTTCAAACGCTAACCAAACCAAGCACTCCTTTTGGTCTTTTGTCAAATGTTGTGTTTAGGCCTTGCAGCCTGCACACATAAGAACGTGTCCTAAGCCTTGCGTATTCTCTCTGTTTGGCCCCTCTCTTGAGTAAAGACCAGGCCTGGGCCTTTCTTTACTCACTGAGCATTAGAGAGCGTAATGGGCATGAATTCACACAAGCCCTTCAGGGTGGGTCATATTTGGCAAACCATTCTGAGCATCGAGAGGAACAAGCGGTATATTCACTGGCCAGACCCCTCACAAAAGTACGCCAAAGCCTCGGCGTGCCAAGATCTCAGATTTCTGCAACGTTCAGCTCTGCTTTAGCTTACGGAGCTTCACTTCATATGTGAGCCAGAAGCCTTTTTTTCCAGTATGTCTTTGAGCACATCGTGAAACAGACCGTCCTATCGCAGAGCTGTCTGTTCGCGCGTCGAAAACACAAGTCGACGCCAGCACGCACAGCTGGAGGAGAGCATACGGTGAAGTGAGGACTCAACTGCAATAATATGAGATGTTTGCACAGCGGCATAAGGCAGAAAGCTGTGCACATACACGCACTGCTTTCTGTCAGTTTAAAGGCCTGGATTTCACCAAAGAATGACATCTGGCCAGTTTGGGTCACTTTAGGGGCATCTCAAAGCAATTTCAACAGTGATTATATCAATGCATGAATTTCTAAACAAAAAAAAGCACAACATGAAGAGGCCACATGTCATGCAAACCATTGGACAAACTACACCAGCTTGGACTTCAGTGAAGGCAATGACCTCTCAAATGCAAACCAGGCTCAATTAATAAATCAACCCCATGCACAAGCTTTATTCAAGAGCGTTTTTGTCCGAGATGCCCCTCTCGCAGTTGGTTAACTATGTCCTGGCAGGCATCTTCTTTATCAATGGCCCCATGTGTAGCAGCCAATGAGGATGGGCTCTGTTCCAAACCACATCTCAATGTGCTCACAATTAAGCGCAGGGACATTGGAATCGCCTAATTGGATGATGACTGCTTTATGTCCAGGCCTCAGCCACTATGGACAATAACGCTAACTTTGCCAGAATGCATCATATTTGGATGCAATATTTCATTTTTATACACATGCATCCTTTCCCATATGAAGCATTTTATTTGCATCCTGCCCCATATGAAGTATTTCTTGTCTAGAATATGAAAACGACAACCAACTCATCACATAATGCAAGATTTACTAGGTGCTCCCAGACATTTTGTCTGCTATTTAAGTGCATTAGTGGAAGCACTGTTTTTCGTTCTTTGGAGGCACTACGGGCATCAGCTCCTAAGAAATCACACAGACCGGGAGCATAAACCAAGAACACGCTCTTGGAAAATAGGTCAGGGTCTTTCTGCTACCCTCAGTGACTGTGCTCGCTGGACAAAACTTAATATGCACGCTTATATTGGCACGGCAATGCACTCGAGATCAATGATGCAAGGTTGCAGTGCCTTCTGAGTTCATTAGACTAGCTTACCTTCTGTAAAACCTTCTGGATGTGTTATGGCCCAGCACTGGTCTCCACCTTAAACTTTCCAAGGGGGATGTTTGCACCAATTCCTTTGGATTGCAAAACAGGGAGTCAGTTTTTAAGGAAGGCCCGGCAGATTATGCAAAAGAACCTGTAAGACACTGTCACCAGTGGCTGAAGAACCTACTGCCGTCTGAAAGCATCAGACTGTTGTCTGGACACGCATGACAGTGTTCGAGAAAGCAGAAAACTCAAGACATGCGAGGATTTAAAAAAAAGGCGTCAATCCAGAATGAATGCGGCGGATTTAATAGTTTATGTCAGTTTCAGGCCATGAGAATATTCTCATAAAGAAGAAACCCGTTAAATGCATGTGTGTGAACACAGTGTCCGTACTGTTATTATCGACTCTGGAATGACTGCTTAGTTAAGAATGATGCGCTTCAAAAACAAACAGAAACCGATCGGAGTGATCGTTGTCTTGGCATCAAGGTGCATCGCTTGCTGGCGGCGCTGGTCCAGAGGGGTTTTTAATGGGTGGTCGTGCGCAAAAGGCGATGGAGAGGAGACGTCCTCCTTCTCAGCTTCGTGTCCGGATGGTGTCTCCGTGTCGAGTTTGCGATTTCCTCAGGTCGTTTCCAGTCCTGGGGCCTTAATGTTGTCCTTGGAGACAGTGTGTGGTGAGGTGGGTCTCCAGCACCCCGGACGCGAGCCTGTCCGTGTCTCCTCTCCTCTCCTCGGGCGCAGCGGGCGGAGGGATCAGCCCTGACTGACTGTGACTCTGCCAGCTCAGCGCATGTGTGCTGCTCCGCCCCATCTAGCGCTGAGGAGGCCGGCCTGGGCTCCCGTCCAAACAAACTCCCCTCCCTTCCTCCCTCCAGCGCTCTCAACATTTTTATTGGCATGGTAATAAAGCTTTTTTATCGCCGAAGCTTTAATAAACATTACCTCCTTAGACCCTTTCCTCAGATCTATTCATCTTGGTCTAGCATAGTGGACACTCTTAATTAATTTCTTTGAGATTAGTCATACTAATATAATATAATATAATATAATATAATATAATATAATATAATATAATATAATATAATATAATATAATATATAATTAAAATCAGTACTTGCAACATTCTTTATTGGTGTATTACATCATGTATATATATGAACACATACTGGTAAAAAAAAAAAAAAAAAGTGTATAGCCTGAATGCACTGTTAGTCGCTTAAGTCTGCTAAATGCATACATAAACAAAAAAAAACATAAAAACAAACAAAAAAAAACATATATATATATATATATATATATATATATATATATATATATATATATATATATATATACTATATTTTGATCGTAAATTAATGAAAAATAATTAAACATTTTAATTATTATTATATAAATCTAAAAAATATATAGGCCTAGAATTATATATTATAATGCATATAATATTACATTTGTATAATAATACTGATACTCATATTGAAAATCTTATATAAAAATGAAAATTCAAAATGGCAAAATATATAAATAAATTGGTTTTATTGACGTCAAGAAATTTGATTTAATATGAATGAATCAATCTGGCTACAATAGTTCACACACACACACACACACACACACACACACACACACACACACACACACACACACACACACAGACACACACACACACACACACACACACACACACAAAGCAATTTTAGACTTCAGGGAGTTCCGTAAGGTTATATGTGTTCACATTTCACATCGTTTTAAGAAACACATGAAGATGAAGATTGTGTTCGTTCACTTGAATTCATCTCGCAGGTAAATATAAGTTTTTGTTTGATTTCAGCTAAGCTTTTGTGGTGGCTGGTGACTGGAACTTTATTTGTAAGTAATTAGACAATGAGGTGAACACTATAATATAACAGATTTAATTTGCCGTACTTGTATACATTTTGTTGAGCTGATCTGAATGAGGCTCATTAAAGTTTGATTTTACCAATAGTCTGATAATAGAATAACAACAGATTCTCACACAACTTTACTTTATTTTTCCCTTGTTATTTTAAAATATTTACATTTCCCCCTTATCCCCTGACATCCCCCAAATCTCTGAGGTGGTTGTCTTTGTGGTAGAGCTCAACTGAGTGACCACTAGATGGCAGCTGCCCAAAGCTGCACTGATACTCAGCACGAGCACAGAAAGAAACATTCAGTAGAATTTAAGTATATATTGATGATAAATAGAGGATGCTGTTTCTGTGGAATCAGAAAAATGGACTGAAAGCAAACCTAATACAGACAAATTTCTATTATAGTTGAGCCTATGAGGAAGAGCTGGTAACTGATTACATGTGATCTGGATTACGTCATCAGGTTCCAAAAATTAAGTACTTGTAATTAGATTAAATTGCATTTTAAAAGATTTGTAATCTGACTACAGATATTTTTTATTGATTACATGATTACATATTATTCACACAATAGCAAATAAATTATTCATAATTTATTGATTCTCCCTAATTCATCTTTTAAATGTTCCTTTCTAAGATAGCCTGCCACTTATACACATTCAGAAATTCTTCCAGTTTTGTGGACATTCACACAAAGACCATTAATCAGGTGGCTATAATTACACAGAAAACTGAGACATCACGCAGCATTTGACCACTGGATTTACAAAAATCACACAAGTGTTTTCTCAGCATCAGCTACTGATGAACACATTCATTTTTATTTGAATTATCACTCAGTATGTTATTTAATCATGTAAAATTCACATTATTCTTTAATAACATTTAATGCACTTTCACCTAATATATATTTACTTGATGCACCCCTGAAATTTTAAGGCATTAAGTTAATAATTTAGTAACACATTTGCATGTTCACATTTCTCTTAGTTAATAGTCACATGACATGCAGTTAAACAAATAAAATATTTCTTTTCTTAGCAAGTGTTTTATTTTGATTTGTTATTTTAAAATGATTTATTTTAATTTACATTTTTATGATTATTATTAGTTTTTCATTAAACTCTCAAACCCCAGTTTGGGAAACATTGACATAATGTTTAATGCACTTTATGTTGTTAATAACAACAAATGGAATATATTTTCTTTTATTTGCATTTTTTTTTTTATCTTTTAAGATTATCCTATTTAAATCAATGTGATAAGTCAAAAGTAAACTAAAAGTAGCCTTAATCAAAAAGTAGTCTTATTATATGTAATGGATTATGTAACTATCATGTAATTTGGAGTCAGTAATGGATTCCAATTTGTTAGCAATCCACCCAGCTCTGGAGGCAGGCTAAAATATCTAATTTTGCAGTGTGACTATAATCATTATTTTAAGATTATACCTCTGCATTAGCAGCAGTTTTAATGCATTAAATGTTAATTTATTGTCTTTTTATTTTCAAATAAATAAATGATCAAGCTCAGCAGATATCTATTGTTTAATATATTTATTATTATTTACATTTCTGGCATTATTTACATCATATGATGTATGTCTTTCTCCTTTATATACATTTGTCAACTGCTAGACTGATTTCAAGGGGTTCAATGCAGATTTTATGCAGAATTATTCCACAAAACAATCCCAACTTCATATGTGTGTGTGTGTGTGTGTGTGTGTGTGTGTGTGTGTGTGTGTGTGTGTGTGTGTGTGTGTGTCAAACAATTAATCGCATCCAAAATAAAAGTTTTTGTTTTAATTAATTAATTATGTATATATAAATACACAAACATACAGTGTGAAATATTTGCATGCATATACATTTGTATTCTTAGATTTTATATAGTATATATAAATATATTTTTATATATAAACATAACATATTTTTCTTAAATAATACATATATATTACTTAAGAAAAATATGTTATGTTTATATATAAAATATATTTATATATACTATATAAAATCTAAGAATACAAATGTATATGCATGCAAATATTTCACACTGTATGTTTGTGTATTTATATATACATAATTAATATACACAGTACACATACATATATTATGTAAACAAAAATGTTTATTTTGGATGCGATATATATATATATATATATATATATATATATATATATATATATATATATATATATATATATATATATATATATATATATATATAAAATTATTATTAGAAATTTGAAAAACGTTTTATAAAAAATATAATTTGATTGTATCATTGTATTATGATACTAAATATTATTTTACTTTATATTTTATTATCATATTTTATATAAAATACAAAGTGGACATTAATTCCATTCAGTTCAGATTTGTTTGTATACCGCTTCTCACTCTACAGAATGTTTCAAAGCAGCTTCGCAGAAACGGTTATGCAGAACTTGTAAGAGGTGAAATATCTAAACAGTGTCACTTCCTCCGTCCGTCTGTGTTCGTATATCACAGCTCGTGCTCGTGGTTGAGTCACCGTAAAACACATTTCCGGGTTCTTCATGACCGCTCCCATTTTGTCTGTGTGTGTGATTTGTGCTTCGAGCATGCGATTAGGTAACTCCTGTTCCTCCTCCTACAACTACAACTTTCATGCACCCAAAATGGTGTTTGAGTGTCAGCCCTCTCTCTCTCTCCTCTGGTTGGTGTTGTTGTTGTAAAGCCCTGCCAGCCTGTCAGCTGATCCCCGCATGTTTACCCCTCAGACTGGGCAAAGAAAGAGAGCCTATTTACATTCACTGAGCTACATAATAGACCTAGAGCGATATAATCATTCATTATGAACTGTGTCGCGCATTGATTTTTGACGTATTCGCTTTAAAGTGAAGCGCGCGCTTATTAATGAAATAATCTATCTAAACAGATCCAGACAGACGATTTTAAGAAATGCATTATGCATTGCTCTGAGCGCAGATATTTTACATATGGTAAACCGTAAAAATATAATTAATGCTTTAAAAAAAATACAACCTGCATAATTTTAACACATCGTGATCAATAATTCCATATTATTGCTTGAACAAAAGCAATAAATAAAAGCTAGACTATAATATAACCCGTTTGAACAGATCTATATCAATAATTTTAATATTAATAAAAAAAAAACTAGCCTATAAAAATGACATAATTTTAACAGATCTTGATCAATTATATTAATATGCAACACGAAGAGATTTATATTTTAATACACGTGCATTGATTTATATTTAGGTTAATGCTTTAAAACTTATTTAATGTAAAAAAAATTGACTAAATGGACACGGGCGGACCATATTAGATCTAGATCAGTGTTTTAAGATATGCATTATGCTTTAATTTATATTTTGTTTCATGAAACTACATTTAAGTGCACTGTATAAAATCACTATATTTAACGCACCCAGTGCATTTTGGATCTGCACGGTGTGTTAGATATTTAAATGCATCAATAACAAAACCCTTTCTGTCATGCAGTCTGAATGAAACTGGTTTTAGGAGAACACGCTCGATGTTTGGATGCTGTTGCAATACTCCTTTGTTTACACGCAAGTCCTCCAGCTCGGCGGAAGGAGGCTTTTTGGTAGTGCAGCGCTGTGTGATTCCTACCAGCTGTTTCCCGCCTTGAAAGACATCCGATCAGCTGCAAACACACACATGCAGAAGGAGGGAGGGAACGAGAGCGAGCGAGCGCGCGCCAGCCACACACACTACGAGGGAACCCCATCAGCTGGAAGAGTAGAGTACCCTTACAACTCAACGCTCATGCCCGAGATCAGCAGGACGCGCACAGCACTGCTTCTTAAATGAGAAAGAGACACGAAGAAGCTGCTGTTGTGTTTTTAAACCGATAAAGTACAAGAAGACTCGAGGAGCCAGAGCTGGAGAGAAGCATGGAGTATTTCATGGTACCAGCTCAGAAGGTGCCCTCCTTGCAACATTTCAGGAAAACCGAGAAAGAAGTCATAGGGGGCTTGTGCAGGTACGTGAGACCCCCTTTTAACAAATGCGCACGCATATGTTCGCGATTCTTTAATCGCGCGCCAACAGCAGCAGCGCTACTACTAGAGTGACCTGCGTGCGTGATTTCTGTGTTATTGTGTACACGCGCTTATCCTGACGGGACGGATCCCATGCGAGACTCGGTTTTCTACATTTAATACATCCCACAGGGCTCTATGGAAGCCCCCTGGCTTGTCAGGTCAGTGTTACCTATGAAATATCTCCGTGAAATCGATGCGTTTTGTGTCTAACAAACACAAACCACGTGGTTGCATGCACACACACCACGCTGCTGGTCTCGCGCGTGTATTTAATATCACAAACCGCGCGTGTTTCGTCCCACCAGTAAATTTGTCGTCCTATAGAGGGGTTTGGTGCTTAGAAGTGTGTTTGTGCTGAAGTTCGTGTGTTTTCGGGACTTAAGTTATTGTGGGCAGTGCGGCCATGCTTGTGGCTCGTGCATTTGGCGTCGTCTGTTTCTCATCGCAATCAAATATTAAAAGTCTCCTGACTGCCTTTGCATACGAGTTCCCCCGAGATATGAGGCTGAAATGGGCGTTAAGCGCGAGAAATCTCGCCGTGCGTGCGGCGGGACAGAGATCAGATGATATTTGGACTGCGTCGCTGCTGCCGCATGGACGGAGGAAACGCGAGAGGCGCATTGTTGTAATGGCGGACCGTATCATCCGTGAACACGATGTTTTTTAATTAGCACAGCGAGCGTGTTGATCGTCTCGCTCGATATTACAGGTTTGGCCCATTATGAATGGAATATGAAGTTTTTAGTGGTTAGTAAATTAATAACTGGTGTTATTTTAATAAGGGGGTGTGTATGCCGTTGAAGGAAGGCCCCGTCAATGCGTCTGCGATCCATTCTCAGAAAGGGGGCGGGGCCAGTGAGACGATTAGCGCAGGGCGTTCTGGGAATTGTAGTTTTTGCCCAAAGTAAACTGCATACAAATAAAGCGTCTGGTCTCAGTTATGATGTGCTATTATTTTTACTATGGACACTTTGCAGATTTATAGGTAATACCACGGTTCTTCAGTATATCAGTTGAAGTACTCTAAAGAACGTAGAATAACATGGTTTTACAGTTTTAGAAAACTCCAAGGCCGTACGTCGTTCTTTTTTGTTGGTGGTGAAATGTTGCTCTACTTTTATGTATATTTATATATTTATAGTTATTTTATCTTTCCTTTTAGGTTAAAAAGCAACATTTAAAGTGGCCAGTGTTTTGAAAATGCAGAAAGCAAAGGCAATTCTTCCTTCTCTTCTAGATTTAAAATAGTCATTAAAGTCCAGTTTAAACTAAAGGATGCAAATTATTATTTTTTTATAGCAGTTAATTTAATTCATAATGTTTTTTGAGTAAAAACACCAAGGCATATGACCAGTGCTCCGTCCGTAATATTTGATCAATCTTGTCATATCAATACAAGCTTGTACTTTGGCCTTTTTTCAACTTTAATCTGTGTAATTAGTTAAAATTATTATTGTTATTATAACATTATTTTTTAAGTGTTATTTTTATTATTATTATTGTTATTAGTGTTATTTAATATTACTTTTATTCTTATTGTTTAATTATTACTCATAAAACATTACTATTATTATTTGTATATTATTAAAACATTATTATGGTTTTAAAATATTAATTAAAATTGTTATTATAGGTTCACTTATTTAATATAAAACATGTAGTACTGTTTTAAATATATATATTAATTTTTTTAAGGCAGCTTTAATAACACAAAAGTCTCCCACCCCATGCTGAAATTTAAATGCTCATTTGACCATTTTATTTTTTCATGCATGAAAGAAGCTGGGTCATGTTCAATGCATATGGCTGGAAACGGCTGATCTGACCGTATCTCTCGTTCCACAGTTGGCTTTAGTTGTGATTCTGGCACTGGATCTGTTTGTTGGGTTTTGAGCTGCTTGGACGTGGGGAAACCTCTCTCTCCCCCTCATGTGCGCCGGCACAATTGTTCCCCGTGTTTGTCCTCATGCAGCTGAGGCGCTGCTGATAAGAGAGGCTTTCCAGAGATACCCCGTGAGATGCCCAGACAGGGAGGAAGTTCAATTAGGGTTTGATTTCCTCGGCCAAAGCACGCATGTGATCGTGCGAGGCAGAGATTTCCAGGGGCTCGAATTCAGAGACAATGAGCTTTCAGGAAAGTCGATTTTCTCTTTCACACTCTGATGTTTCTCTCTCTCAAGGTTGCATCCTGTTTTAGAGATGTAAGCAAAAGGAAAATAGCTTTAGTTGAAATATAAACAGTTTTATTTTCAAAAAGAATTAATTTAGCATTATTCAACTCTTTTGAATCTCAGTGTTTAATGTATATAATGTTTTAATTTTTTTTTAAATTCAATTAAATTTTTTGCAATTTAAGTGTGAGGGTATCACACGTGCTGCTTTATGACCTCATATTAATTGAGAGGTTAAATGCAATAATTAATCGTTTAAAATGAAAGTAGACTAAAGCGCGGTAATATCTCCTCTTCACAGCTTAGCAAACATTCCCCTCACGCCAGAGACGGCGCGGGACCAGGAGCGGCGGATTCGGCGGGAAATCGCCAACAGTAATGAGCGCCGGCGCATGCAGAGCATCAACGCTGGCTTCCAGTCTCTGAAAACACTCATCCCGCATAGTGACGGAGAAAAGCTAAGCAAGGTGAGTCAGACAAACAGAGAGAGTGGAAACCAAGTGTTGAGTTGAATGATTACTTCACTGTCATTGACTCACCCTCATGAGATGAAGCGGCTTAGAAGTACAACTGAAGTTGTCAACGTAACTCATAATGCTATAGTGCAACTCTTCTTAAATAATACAAGTGTTGCGTGTGAAAGTTTCTAGGTTGTTCTCTCATAATCTTCTCTTCTCCAATGAGTTGGGATTGGATCATTTTTTTATGCAATAGTGTTTTTTTTTTTTTATTATTTTTATTATTTTTTATATAAACCATCATTAATTGCTAATCTTCCCGTCTGCTTTTGTTGCATTGGAAAAGTCTACATGAACTTTTTTAAACATCTGCTGAATCTTAAACAGATTTGCGAGGGTGTGTAAGTTATGACAATATTGTTTGAACTATTCCTTTAAATATAGATTTTATGTAAGTGTAGATGCCACCACAAAATTTTTAATTTTAACTTTTAATTCCTCACCATTGTTACCATATGCTATACTTAAGTTTAAGTCTCTTCTGCTCACCAAGGCTACATTAATTTTGATCAAAAATGCAGTAAAATACAGTAATATTGTGAAAATATTATTACAATAAAAAAAACTGTTTTCTGTTTGAATATATTATAAAATTGTATTTATTCCTGTAATCAAAGCTGAATTTTCAGCAGCATCTTCAGTGTCACATGATCTTCAGAAATCATGCTAATATGCTGATTTGCTGCTTAAGAAACATTTCTTATTATTATCAGTGTTGAAAACAGTCGTGCTGATTAATATTGTTGTGGAAACTGAGGTTTTGCCGAATAGAGAGTTCAAAAGAACAGCATTTATTCGAAAGAGACAGCATTTATTTGTCACCTTTGACCAAAATAATCCATCCTTGTTGAAAAAAACAATTCATTTAAAAAAAACAGTCCTCCTGACCCCAAACTTATGAATGGTAGTGTGCTTACAGCGTCTATCACATAAGATGTTCAGCATCAGTGTGGTCCATCGTGCCAGTTCATTCAGATGGATGTAACGTGATCTTTCTCTCTCTCTCAGGCTGCCATCTTACAGCAGACGGCTGAATACATCTTTTCTCTGGAGCAGGAGAAGACACGGCTGCTGCAACAAAACACCCAACTCAAACGCTACATACAGGTCAGGCTCTTCATTGACATATAAATACAGTATCTTATCAGTATACAGGCATGTGATCAGCTAGAGACAAAAAAAACTGGAAAATCAGACCACGCCCCAAGCCACGCCCACAAGTCATGCCCCTGAACTCATTATTTAAAATATATATTTTAGCACATTAAAAGATATATCTTATATTGTAAAAATACATAGTGTCCTGTAAAAAAATAAAAAGCAGCATTTAATAATCATGACAACAATATAATAATATATTATAATAAAGTACTATAATATATTATAGTAAAGTATATAGAATTATTATTATTATTATTAAAGTACCTGCCAAAAACTTGGAAACATTACAGTTATTAATGATTTTGGAATAATTATCTTCTGCTCATCAAGGCTGAATTTATTTGATCAAAATAAAGTAAAAAAAAAAAAGAAATATTAATACAAATACATAATAAGTTTTCAATTTTAATATATTATAAAATGTAATGTTATTCTTGTGATGCAAAGCAGAATTTGCTTCAACATTACTCCAGTTTTCAGTGTCACATGATCTTTTAGAAATCATCACAATTTATTTGACTCTCAAGAAATATTTCTGATTATCATCAGTGCTGAAAACAATTTTGCTGTTTCATATTTTGTGTGGAAATGATGGTGCATTTTATTTTTCAGGATTTTTTGATAAATATAAAGTTTAATGAACAGCATTTATTTGCATTTATCTAATATATTAAATTTGTTAATGCATTCATTAAATAGAAATCATTTCAAATCACTTTTTGTCACTTTCATGCATGAATACAATTAATTTCTCTCTTTTTTTAAATCTTATAGAAATGTTTGCGTGGTATCATTGTTTCCACAAAAATATTAAGCAGCAAAACTGTTTTTAACATTTATAATAATGAGAAATGTTTCTTGAGCAGCAAATCAGCATATTAGAATGATTTCTGAAGATCATGTGACACTGAAACTCCTTGCTGTAAACAACAACAGATTTATAAACATTTCTAATGATGAATGTTGCGTTCTCAAATGCAGATTTAAGCGGCTCAAACCCAGCGCAGCAGTAACAGTGAATCACAACTAAACACAGTCCTGTAACAGCAGACATGTAGCGTGTCACACTACAGCCTAGTATATCATTACAGCACAACCGTTGTGGATTTTATGACAGCACTACCAATCTCAAATTATCACCGCCATGCATAAAAAGTCTCTGGGTTGAGTAACACGTTTAGCGCTGATTCTGCTCGCGTTTGACACTTTGAATCATCTGAACACTTTAACTGTCCTGCAGATGGCGCCACGAACTCGTGCAGCGCTCTCAGGACCGTTCTGTCCGTGATGTTTCTTTTCGCAGTTTATTTAGGTAATAGCGTAAGGCCATTTGCGCGATTTCAATCATCATGCAGTAACAAACCCCATAAAAAAAAAAAAAAAAAAATGTCCCTCAGAGGTCGGAAAATACATACGGAAAAATCACATCCCTGAATATAACGGATGGCTGTTATAAGACCATTGAGATCTTTATACCCATCTTTTTGACTGTGTATCTTGTATCTCCAGTGCTCTCTGATTCTTTCCTGTCGTCTCATGTTTTCCTCTGCCTCCCATCAGAAGGAGTTCAGCGGCTCGTCCCCGAAGAGGAGGCGCGCCGAGGAGAAGGATGAAGGGATTGGATCTCCAGACATTCTGGAGGAGGAGAAGGTGGAGGATCTCCGGCGAGAGATGATCGAACTCCGACAACAGCTGGATAAAGAGCGCTCCGTTCGCATGATGCTGGAAGAACAGGTGCATTACTGACCTTATCAGGATTGGCCAGTGTTAGCGCTGTATATTATCACCATAAGTGTGGGTTTGGGGATATGACAGTTTATTAATCTGTATTTATTTTATTACTCAAACTCTTTTTTTTCAGTTGGCTGACAAAAGTACCAAATAGTTTATGATAAAACAATTATCAACAGTCAATATCAGCCAATTTTAGTTGTTCTTGTTGTTGTTTATTGAATATATGTGTATCTCTGTTTAATAGGATTCATTATATTGGCCATCATAATAGTTAAAGAGTAAAAATATCAGCCATATATAAAAATCTATATTTTATTGACTGTATTTTATACTTGTATGTGTGTGTATGTGTGTATATATATATCATCATTACTCCAGCCTTCAGTGTCACATGTAACATCAGTCTATCACATGATCATTTAGAAATCATTCTAATATTCTGATTTATTATGAGTGTTGGAAACAGTTCTGCTGTCTAATATATTTGATGAATAAAAGGTTAAAAAGAACTGCATTTATTCAAAATAAAAAACAATTTCTAATAATATATATTCTAATAATATATTTTCTTTACTATCACTTTTTATCAATTTAACACATCCTTGCTGAATAAAAGTATTGATTTTATTAAAAAAAAAAAAAAATTACTAAGTATCACATGTTCTGAAAAAATATTAAGCAGCAGAACTGTTTCCAACTTTGATAATGAATCATCATATTAGAATGATTTCTAAAGGATCATGTGATAATGATCCTAAAAATTCAGCTTTGCATCACAGAAATAAATGATAATTTAAAGTATAATAAATTTAAAAACAATTATTTTAAGTTGTAATAATATATCACAATATTACATTTTTTTTCTGTATTTTTGATCAAATAAATGCAGGCTTGATGAGCAGAAGAAACACACACACACACACACACAATTTTATATATACATTTATTATATATTCATAATTATCTGTAATTGGCCTATATGATTGTTGATGATCATTGATATTTAGTAATTTTTAAGAAATGTATAAAATGTTATATATGTGTATAGAGGGAGATGGCATTATATTTAAATAAACATTATTTATAAATATGTTTTTAAAAATACAGACAATTTTTACACACACACACACACACACACACACACACAAACACACACACACACACAAAAACAAAAACACAAAAATATATATATAAAAAACAGAGTGTTTGTAAAGGATATGCTAAAATATTTGGCAAATTTTGTAAATCTTAACGAAAACTCATCAGGATCTGTTTGATCTGTCGCTCAGATCTGTATTCATCATGGACTAGTGCTGGAGAGTTGTCATCTGTGAAATCCGTTACCAAACTTTTCTTTTGCTGCATCACTTTGCTCGCTAAAATTAGCTCGCTTTAGTCTTTGCATATTTAATGAGAATTCACAGAAGGTGTGCAGCTCCCCAGAGAGCTTGAATCGTTTCTGAACATCGCACTTGAAGTGCAAATGAAACCCCAATCTCTGCTGCTAACGTGCGAGAGAAACTTCCTCAGACACAAAATAAAAAAGTATTAAGAGGAAACACTGCTCTCCGTTCTCTTCTGCATGTGTGCTGACCGAGGGTCTCTGTGTTTCTGTTAGATCCGCTCACTGGATGCCCACTTGTACCCAGAGAAGCTAAAGGTGATCACTCAGCAGCTCCAGGAGCAGCACGTGCAGACGCAAACCCTGCTTCATCTTCAACAGCAGCAGCAAGAACAGCTGGGAAAAGAGACCACCACACCTGCTCGCAGCCCGCTGGTCAGACATTCACTGATAGATTGAAATACTCAGGATGGTTTTGCAGTGCCGTTTGTATGTTGATCTGATGTGTTGATCCACTAGAGGGCATTAGAAGAGTTAAAGACGACCTCAAATGACGTAAACAAACCATCTAACTGACAGATTTCTGAGTGACAGTATTCAGATAATAATGTAGGGCAGGGCTTGATTTGATTGTGTAATATCACCTTTTGATGTCTTTTTATATTGTTTTTACAAGCAGTTTTAGCAGCGGAGAACATGATTATATTATTACAATTTAGTACGATTTTTTAATTTGTTTTAACTCTTATTCAGCAAGGGTGTATTAAATTGGTCAAAAGTGACTGTAAAAGCATTTATAATGCTGCAAAATATTTCTATTTCAAATAATGAATAAAAGCTGTTCTTTTGGACTTTCTATTCATTAAAGAATCCTGAAAAATGCATTGCGGTTTCTACAAAAATATTAAGCAGCACAACTGTTTTCAACATTTATGGCAATAATAAATGTTTTTTGAGCAGCAAATCAGTATATTAGAATGATTTCTGAAGGATCATGTGACACTGAAGACCGAAGTAATGATGCTGAAAATTCAGCTTTGTATCACTGCAATAAATTACTTTTTAAAATATGGTTTTATAGAAAACATAGTCGAGAGAGTTCTTTTAAATTGCAATCATATTTCATAAAATATTGGTTTATTGTATTTTTAAATTATTTTAATGCAGCGTTGGCGAGCATAAGAGACTTTTTCCAAAAACATAAAAATCTTACCAGCCCCAAACTTTTTTTTCTTTTGAGTAATGTGCAAGGATGAATCATGCACAGTAAGATCATATACATAAAGTAACTATATGCATAAATAAAGTGTCAGTTCTGATTTCTTGCTGACTTTCTTCATGGAATGGTTTGTAATTTATTGTAACCCTCTGTCCTGCTGTGTTCCTCAGGTGTTTTCTCCTGCCACGCCGCCTGCGCCCACTCATCACGCCACAGTAATTGTTCCCGCCCCTGCGCCGCCGCCCCCTCCACATCATGTCACTGTGGTAACCATGGGCCCCACCTCCGTGATCAACACAGCATCCACATCACGACAGAACTTGGACACCATTGTGCAGGTAAAACACATTTCTGCCCAGCTCACAGAGAAAGTCCTGAGTGAGATTTAACTGCCAGGTTCCCTTGTAGTGAAGGTGTGGCTTAGTGGAGAGATATGTAGGTGTTAAAGGCGTTTTCACACTTGAAGGTTTGGTGTGGACACTAAAGAACTGCACCTGAATCCATTAGAAAAAATAATTATATTACGATTTTTATAGTCATATTCACGTACAATAAAATTTTTGGCCAAATTGTGCAGCATTTCAAATCACAATTTTGTTCCCCTCGACGAAAACTTTTTTCCTTAGGCTTTTTTTTTCGAATGGCAGAAAATAAGCTCTGTGACAAACCAAAGGTTATTTAACTTTAAACAATCACATCCAACTGGGTATTACAGATGTGTTTTATGTCATAGAATAAAACATGAAAATATCTTGAGCTCATGTTAACCACAGACTTTATTCCAGGCATTTAACCAAAAACCAATTTAAAAAAAAAAAAACATTGACTTCAGGACGATGGAACTGGAAGTGTTAAAATGCTCATTTCCAGGTCTTGGCATGCAACAAGATGTGGTCCCTGCAGCACTATTACGCCCTGTGCAGCTCCACACCTCAACTTCTCTTTTGTTGGGAGATTTGTAAACCATCCTGAGCTATTTTAGTTCAGAACAAGCAATTGTAAAACCAGTTGTTTTGGAAAATAAAGCATTTGGATATTAAACAAGTCACCTGACATTTTCTTCCGGTTTTCCTGCAGGCCATCCAGCACATCGAAGGCACGCAGGACAGGATGGTCGTGCCCGAGGAGGAAAAGCGCCGGGCGGTCATCGTCACCCCGGGCCGTGTCCTCACAGACACCGGCGACTCCGACACCGCTTCTGACAACGAAGGATCTGAGGACTGTTAACTGCCCCGGTCACCCCCACCCCCATATCGGCCCACCACATGTAACGGGGGGCACGGAGAGGGGGCGAGGGGTCTGCGGGGAAGGGCCTCCAGCAGAAATATTCTTTCTTTCTCTCTCCTCTCTTTTTGTCGCTGTCTTCACACTCGCATACGGGACTCACAGACTCAATGACTTGAAGGTTTCTTTGTGGGGGGGGGGGTAAAAAACAAAACAAAAAAACAAGAAAAAAAAAGCAGATGTGCCGCAAACAGAAAGAGCACGCTTATGTATACTCTCACAGTACACTATAACACCATAGCACTCTGGTAACTTGTTGATACATTCATATGATACAGCTGTTACTCATACTCCGTTGAACTGGCTTCTGTTTCACCAATTACGCTCCCATGTAAGCGATTTTGTGAGGGAATCGCAAAATCTCCGTCAGAATCCGCCACAGGTCTTCCAGGCCTCTGCTTTATCACTTCCTGCTCTACATCCTGCCCATAAGAGGGCAGTAGAGAGTTCTGATCGGAGGAATCCCGTTCTCATGTCACGTCTCGTAGAATGAACCTTTTGCCTCACCCTCTGGTTGCGTCATATTCCTCTTTCCGTTCTGGGGAGGCTTGAAGCATCACTGTGAGCCAATGAGACATCAGAAACCTGTTCCACACTATGGCTTCCGAAACTTTAGAGGAAATGTTACCTTTCTTTTGTTGTTGTTGTTTGGGTGTTGTTTTTTTTGGCGCAGACTCGCCCCTAGTTTCTCTTTTGTCGGCGGGCACCTTTTGATTGTCGACAAAGACCGCCACTGCTTAGAGGGGCTTCGAGTCGCGCACTTTGTAAATAACACAAAGTTATCCCGCAAAGAGGGGGACTTTGTGCACTTAATGTCGCTCGCCTTTACTGGGCTGGGTTCCCAGTATGTATGTTGGTGCAGGGTGAAGCACTCCCTCCGTCTCGTCAAACGCCCCTGGTCCTGTCCTCACAGATGATTTCAAAATTCTGGCCGAATTTTTGTGGTTTGTATATCAAATGGAATAAGCTAACCGTCAGGTAGCTCGTACCTGCAAGGAAATTAGTGTGTCGCTTTTAGCACGCTTGCTAATGTAAACTTAAAATGAAATTTTTTTTTTTTTTTTTTTGGAGAAAGTGTGGAAATAGCACTACCAGGGTTGTCGTGGCCCGTTTTCAGCCTATGCAGCTCTTTTGGTTCTCGGCCCCCTTTGAGAGCAACTTTGTGGCCCCTTTGGTCTTCTCCCAGAAGTTTTGTCCTGTCCGTTTGTCGTGTCCGATGCTCTGTAACGATGTTTAGAGTGACTAGCCCGTAATCATGCGCTCTAGCTCTATGCACTCGCTGGTTCACTCGGCTCGCTTGAATGTTTTTATTTCCCTGTATCTCTCGGCGTTCGACAAGGACGTTCGTACACGCCACGCCAGATAATCACGTGCAAGGTGGTCCTACTCCTGCGAGAGCTCTCCGGATAAGCCAAGGATGTCCACTCTGGTTCCTGGAGGGCTATGGTCCTGCAGAGTTTGGCTCCAACCCCAATTAAAGACCTGAATAAAGGATTGGTACAGGTCTGGAATGGAACAAGTTAGAGCTAAACTCTGCAGGAAGTTGGTCTTCGGGACCAGGCTTGGACACTCCTGGGATAAGCCATGCGATAGTGTGAGCTCTTCATGCCCCTGGTGGGATTGAGAGACTGAGTGTATCCTGTGTGGAGCAATGGCCAGTGGCTTGCCTTAACAGCTTCGGTGTGCACGGTGAGGCACAGAGGCCTGCCTTAAACTAGCCCTGAAGGTGGCGCTAGAGAGCAAGGCCGGAGGGCGTTGTTAAGACACGGCGCCCCATGTTCATCTCTTCTCACGTTTACAAACATTCCAGAACAGTCTACTGTTGTGTTTTGCGTTGAGTTGTCGATGCTAAAGTCGGCAAGATTTGGCCATAGACGAAGGTGAGAGGCGTTTTTTTTTTTTTTTTTTTTTAAGAATAAAAAATTCGGAAAGTGTGCATGTCCCCCTTCCCTTATGAAATATTACAGGAATATTATTGCTGCTGGATTTATCAGGTGCTGTCAGCACGCTGGACCTTGTCATTCGTATTGCGGCGAAGACTGCAGGGAATCAGGGCTTCCAGAAGAACTAGCTGGTCTAACATTGGCAGATTTTCTCTTTTTGTTTATTTGTCCTTGCGCATTTTTATTTGGATAATGGGTCATAGAGACTAGCGTCCTGCTCGTGCTGTCTTTTCCCGTTACGTCTGTAATGACGGTTTTGTCTTCTCTTTGGCTCTCCCGCGTTTGAACATTTCCTCTACCGAAGCCACAGGGTGTCTATTTTTTGTGTATTTTCTACTCGCAGAAATCACTGTAAGAAATCTTGAGGACATATCAGAGATTGGGTGTGTCGAGGGAAACGGGGACGATTTTATGAACCTGAAGCACTTACTGTAGTATAACGAGGAGCGACTCTTGTTTTCAAAGAGCTGTTGTCCTCGACCGAAGCTCTTCTCGCTGTGATCTTTGAACCACACGGCTGTGTTTAACCCTCAACGTTTGTCCTGGCACACCACACGTCCTCTGGCCGTCTCCACAGTCTCCAGACTTGTCCTGTCTCTCACCCTCTCCCGCTTTTATTGTCTGTCATCTCTTTCATGATTTTTTATTTTTTTTGGTTTCTATTTTTGTTGTTTTTTTTTATGTGGGACAGTCTGTCCATTTGTTTGAGAAGCTATTGTATTTTTTTTTTTTTATGGGGAAAAGAGGCTTGTGCCTTTGTAAAAACAGAATAATAAAGTTTGTACTTTGTTTTTTACAATTCCTCTGTGTATTGTGTAAATATTTCTTCAATATAAATTGTACATTATGCATTGATTGCATTACACTCACATTAGCCATCAACATTATAAAAAGCTTTGTAAAGCTCTGTCAGGTTACATATCGAGTAACAAATCAGTTCAACTTTAGCTTTCAAAGGAATGTTTTTAAATACGAGAAAGACATGTTGCTGTGGCATTTTAATTGTATTTTGGTACTTAATAATTAGGAAGACAAACTCAGATTTCTTTTGGGTTACTACTGGAGTGTGAGCAAAACCCTGAGTTCTCAAGCATTTTATTTCCTTGACGGTCTGACATTTAAGTGATTAAGCTAAAACGCTTTCTTTCATTAGGCAAGTGAGTTTCTATGTGAAGTAAATGGTTTAATACTACAAAAGAGAACCTGAATTTTCAAACAATGTTGTAGTAACTTCAAAAATAAGAATGTTTCGTTACCTGGCACCAAATAAGAAGCTCATGAAAATTTGTAATTTTGTTCATTAGTTTTTTTTTACTCTCACTGATATAATTTTTGTTGAGTGTTTTCTTTAGTTTATTTACCTTTAGGGTTTTGGTTCAAAATTAGTATATTATACCATTAGTTTATACCATCTTATATATAGTTTATATATTATATCGTTTTTTGTTTTTTTTACTCACTGATTCAATATTTGTTGATGTTGAGGTGTTTTTTTTTTTTTGTTATTGTTGTTGTTTTTTTTTTTTTTTTCGTTTATTTAGCTTTAGTATTTTGGTTCAAAAATAGTATAATTAAAAAATGGATTAACGGTGTTATTTTATTTTGTTTATTTATTTTTGCGGTTTAGTGTTATTACTGTCTTGGTATATTCATGTTTCTATGGTAGGGGGGTTATAAAGAATTCAAGTTTTATGATCTCTCATGTATCTAAAGCTAAAATTATTTTGCCATTTTATTTTAGATCATTTTGGAGTCCTAAAATGTACTTTAGTTTTAGTTTTTTTTTTTTACTTGTTTGAATTAATGAGGCAACAAAATTCTTTCATTGACCTATCATCTTGGTTTTCATTAATGATGATAAAAAGAATGTTGTACCTAAATCATGGAAAGCAGAGGTAACCATAGCGACATTTACCATTTCATTACTTTTGTTAGCAAAATACAAAGCGACATAGATGCAAGCACTTCAACAGTGCACATACATACGTTTGGTATAATGCGCAAAGTTATTTAGAAACTTGTTTCCACCATAGGATGAAAAAAAAGTAACTGCTACTTAAGTCACAATTCTGTTTTTTTTTTTTCTCGCAATTCTGAGTTTATATCTCGTAATTCTGACTTACTAAATGATTATTATTGTTATTAAATTTATAATGGATTTGCATAATTATTCCCAGAACATTAGAAAACCCTAAACAACAGAAACAACCTCCTGCTGTTTGTTTCATGTTTATCTTTCACAAATGAATTGTGGATGTACATTTTAAAGTGCATTCACAGATTAACGAAGAGAGTTCATTTGCCTGTGAAGTGCTGGAGTCGGCGTCTGTGGTGTAATGATAAGGCGTTAATCTCCACTCTCTGAGGAAATGATGCTGCTGACTTTTACACCTTGTTCCCGACGGTCAACTCCTGTAATCCTACCCAGCACAACTGCACCAGCAGCACTGACTCAAGTCAGTGATCAGGTTAGTTAAGTTCATTCAATAAGCCAAAAGTTTATAATGACCAACATGCTATTTGAAACCATAGAGTACATTCTTCATTAATTGCTTTTTTGATCAAATTCATTAAGTGACTTCTTAAAAAAGTGGAATGACGTGTCACAGATAGCGTTATCATGTCATACCTCTTGTACAACATTCCTTCTCACTTGCCAGAATCAACACCAGCTGAAGTACCAAAGCGCTCCTGTGCTCGAGATGGCTGCACACCCTTGATTAGACGTCACTGTCATGATGGCTCTGCTAAAAGAGACAGTCAGCTGCTGGGGTGCGCCCTTTTCTGACAGCTACAGCACCAGCCCCCTCCATGTAGTCCCATCTGTAAGACCACCCTCTTGCTGGCGCCCTCTGACCTTCTCAGCTCAGTATATATAGCCACAGAGGCTACCAGAGGTCTCCTGGCAGCCAACATGAAGGTCTTAGTCTCGCTCTGCGTCTTTGTGCCCCTGTTGGCACTGGCCACAGCAGGTAAGAGCATTTTACTGTTTGCATTAGTTTAATAATACAGACCTGAGATGAGGTTTACTTTGTGAAGTTGTCTGTAAAACCCCCATCTAGTGGTTTGAAATGGTTAAGCTCGGTGCACAATACGCATGCAGAATCAGTGGTCAAAAATGATAATTGAAGATTGTTCTTGTTGTGCATTATGTTTGTCATATTGACATGGATTGTAGGACCTATAGGGCTTTTGGATGAGTAATGCTTGGCAGCGTTGATGAAAATGGTGCCTTGAAACTGTGACGGTCACCAGCAGGAGATGGGCCACGTCACTATCTGCTGAGCTATTTAAACCCACAGTGTTCGATAATAACTCGGGACAAAGACGAGTTATCTTAGGACCTGGCATGTGCAGTTTAACAAAAAGTTGTCTGAATGCTAAACAAATCCTTTATAATTAAAACTTTATGACATATATTTCAGTTTAAACTTGTGGAAGGTCTGGAGGTTCTGTGTCTCAGTGGGACAAACGACAGGGGGGTTATTTTCGTTCAGTAGACGTTTTAGCCCATGCATTGTGCGTCAGCTGTCGTGAGGCATGGCACCAGCTTATGGAAAGAGCTAGAGCCTTGGGACGACTCTTAACCACTCGCTTCATTCCTGTTTCCAACTTTTCTTGAATCCCGAGGCATCCCATATCCCAATTTCGGAGATTTGAGTGGGGGTTCAGCTGGTATTTATATGAAGTTCTAGGTGCTTGTATGCACAACTTTGGCTTTATTGATTTGCTAATATGAGACAACTAAATCCAAATCCAAACTAAATTCATCAAAGAAGGTCTTGCCTTTTAAACCCATGCTCTTAAAAATAAAGGTTCTTAATTGGCATCAATGATTCCATCCATGGAATCTTTCTATTTCACAGAAGGTTGTTTATAGTGAAAAAAGGTTCTTCAAATCATTTGAGTTTTCTTAAATTAGTTATTTTAAGACCTTTTCACCAAAGGGTTCTTTGGGGAACCCAAAATGGCATTGCAGTGAAAGCTCCATTTTGGAACCTTTATTTTTAAGAGTGTCAGCTATAAAAGTCCAGCGACTCCAGCATTGGATGTGAGTTCCGAGGGCTCTGGCTGCCGCCGTTACCCTTGTTCCGTCCTTGGGCTCCTCTCGGGCCCGGCGTGGGCCTTCGTGGGCCCAGGCTGCAGTCAGGTGTCTAAGATTGGAAGTTGTACTGTAATGGGACACTGTCTACTATAGATTCCCCCATCGTCCTCTTCCTCTATCCCCTCCCCTCCTGTCCGCACTTGTCTTTGGATCCAGCGTGCAGCTGCTGTCACCCTGACACAATCGTGATTTATTTATTCCCAGACACTGGCCATATAAGGACAAGCATTATCTCAGCAGGAGGAGCCGCGGCCGTCTATGCCAGTCTTCCAGCATTGGTGTGTGTACAGCTAGAGAATTGAAATGCTAGTTGCCTCAAAAATTATTAGATGAATTATGTTGGAATTGTTGAATGACAGTTAAAGTTAGTGCATGTGCTTCTAAGCTTTTGTTCATTTTTTATTTGTGAAAATGTGTTTTCAATCTGATTAAGGGCAGATAGAGACCCTAAGTTATTCACACTTACTGCGAATAAAGGTTGTTTATTGGTATCTATGGTTTCATGAAGAACCTTTAACATCCATGGAACCTTTCCATTCCAAGGGGTTCTTAAGAATGGGAAAAGGGGAACTCTTTCCATCTGAATAATTGGAAAAAGAAAGCATAGTTTGTCATTACTCATGGTGTGATACTGTCTTTCACTGTGTAAATCCACTAACAAGCATCATGATTTTGGTGTAGGTTCTTATTAAGAACTTGGGCCATGGCTTTATTTGAAAACATAATCTGTTTCCAGTTGCTTTGTAGTAGGCCAAAGGTTTTACAACCTTATGACCTCGCATCTGTTCACCTTCCTCACCAATGTCTTCTAGATGACGAGTTTCCTTACCTTGCATATTAGGTTGCTACTTAAAGACATTTTGCAGGCATGCTGTTTGATTGCTGAAATAACTGATTTAAAAGTTCAAACCTGATTGGGACAATGTGTCTCAAGCCAAGATTAAAGTTGCCATATCACTGGCTTCATGCAAATCCTGTAAAAATGAAGGTTCCAAATGAAGGCTTTCACAGTGATGCCATAGAAGAACCATGTTGGGTTCCTAAAAGATCCTCTCAGTGAGCAGCTCTAAAAACCATTTTTTTTCTTATTGCAAAGAACATTAAAAAAAAAAAATCAAAAGAATCTTTGTCCGCTTTAAAGAACATTTTGTGGAATTAAAAGATTCCATGGATGTTAAAGGTTCATGATGGAACCATCAAAGCCAATAAAGAACCTTTATTTTTAAGAGTGAACCATGAGTAAGGTAAGAAGTCATCCTTATTGACTACACATTTGATATGGGCACTCGGTGTGAGTGAGGGCTCTCCCCACCTTTCAGCAATGTATTACAGCAGGCATGTGGTGCCCCCTGCTCTTTAGGGACTTCCCTCTGCTAGGAATTGTGGGACAGGCAGCCAAATGCTTATTCCATAAAAAGGTCAGTGCGACGGAAATGAGTCATGCTTTCAATCCCTTTTACCCCCTTGGTTCCATGTAATGTTCTTACTGCGTCCTAACTCTGATACCCATGACTCCTTTGTGGAGTTACCACCCGGACACGATCCTGGTTCTCGGATACAAAAATGTGTCACACAAGGCACTGTCATTTTGTGTCAAGCTATTAAAAGCTTTGAAGTAACAAGCTATAAACGGCACACAGGAACTTCTGGAATCCTTTACTGTAAAAAAAAAAAAAAAAGGTCAAATCTGAGTTTTAATCGTGCTAGTATTTATTTAGATTTATTGCTTGTGTTGATTTTAATGTATGTAGACATTGTTAGCTATTGAGGGGTTGTAATATCTTAATTAACTGCTAATTTTGGAAGTTTAGAATCACACCTCTGATTGACAGAAAAAGGCCAGTTAGATTCCGCCCCCCGGAGGCGTGAACCATTGTAGAGCTATTTCTGTCATCAAGTGAGACCAGAACCTTGGCACCTGTTGCTATTTATGTCTCTCAGTGATTGCCCTATAGATAGATTAGACAGAGAGATAGGATTAACATTTGCATGATTTTTTAATTATGTAATTATTCACTATAAAAAATCTGTGACATTTACGGTAAAATACCGGCAGCTGTGGTTGCCAGAACTTCACCGTAAAAAATGTGGTAGCATGATTTAGGCTTTACAGACTTAACTTAGATTCACAATAAAATACTGTATTTCATTAACTGATATAATTTTAATAAACCAACATATTGACGTGTTAATATCTGTTTTGAACCATTGCAATTACCACCAAAAACTGGTGGTGATGAGAAAGTCACATGATGAATCAAAGCTCATCACAAACAGCTTTTCTACGAGATGAGGAGGGCAATACTTTTTATATATATAAGGTGCACAGTATCATTAACACAAACACTAAACCCCATCATGGTGACACACTGGAATAATGTTAATAAATAATAAATAAACATTAAAATAATTAATAAACATTAATTTAAAACATTAGATGTAGGATTAAACCCTAATGTACACAACTGATAAGAAAAAAACTAAGAAGAAACATGTTATTTAATATATATATACTATTTTTAATGTTTTTGAAATAATTAACTTCTTTATATATATATACAGTACAGACCAAAAGTTTGGAAACATTACTATTTTTAATGTTTTTGAAAGAAGTTTCTTCTGCTCATCAAGCCTGCATTTATTTGATCAAAAATACAGAAAAACAAATGTAATATTGTGATATATTATTACAATTTAAAATAATTGTTTTTAAATTTATTATACTTTAAATTATCATTTATTTCTGTGATGCAAAGCTGAATTTTTAGGATCATTCTCATATGATCATTCATTATCAAAGTTGGAAAAAGTTCTGCTGCTTAATATTTTTTCAGAACATGTGATACTTTTTTAGGATACTTTGATGAATAAAAAGGAAAAAAGAAAAAAGCTATGTTTTTAAAATATAAATATTTTGTAATAACAATATACACTACTGGTCAGTAATTTGGGGTCAGTAATTTTTTTTTCTTTCTTTTTTTTAAAATAAAACCAATACTTTTATTCAGCAAGGATGTGTTAAATTGATAAAAAGTGATAGTAAAGAAAATATATTATTAGAATATATATTATTAGAATTTTTTATTTTATTTTGAATAAATGCAGTTCTTTTTAACCTTTTATTCATCAAATATATTAGACAGCAGAACTGTTTCCAACACTCATAATAAATCAGAATATTAGAATGATTTCTAAATGATCATGTGATAGACTGGATGTTACATGTGACACTGAAGGCTGGAGTAATGATGTTGAAAATTCAGCTTTGCATCACAGGAATAAATTATTTTTTTAAAGTATATTCAAATAGAAAACTATTATTTTAAGTTGTAATAATATTTCACAATATTACTGTTTTTTCTGTATTTTTTGATCAAATAAATGCAGGCTTGATGAGCAGAAGAGACTTCTTTCAAAAACATTAAAAATAGTAATGTTTCCAAACTTTTGGTCTGTACTGTATATATATAAATTGTCATGCAGGGAATTCTGGGAGTGTCAATTTACGGTTTGTCACTGTAAATTATACAATGACTTTTTCTTTTAAACTTCCAAAAACCGTATTTTTAACAGTATTTTACTGTAAAATTACATTAAATGTAATTACATTTATTCACTGAATATAGTATGGAAACTTGCTGTTAACCAGTTTTTACTGTAGCATTTTTACAGTCTTTTACTGTTAAAATCACAATAATTTTTTACAGTGTAGCTAATAATTATTGTATACTATATATAAGTATTTGTTTGTTTGTTTGTTTACATTTGGAGGAAAATACATATAATTACAGTATATTCAAATCAAAATCATTTATTTTATTAAATCATTTTATGGAAGATTCAATTTATATGTTATTTTATACTATATTAAAATTGTAAGTGTACTGACATATTTCAAAAGACCATGTTATTGCTATTTTTTAGTATGGTACTTTTTTGCAAGGGCTGTAACAGCATTTAAAGTTTGATTTTGTGAAGTTTAGCTGCAGTGTAATGTAGTACATTTAATCCCACAGCAGCTTTGTTCACCTGGAAATCCCTTGACCCGCTGTGTGTTGTGTATACGCTCTCCCTAGCTGCCGGTAAATCCTGCGGGTTCAGACGGGCTCGAGGCTCACCTCCCTAATCATGCTCACATTAATTCAATTTACCTTCATGCATCCGCAACATGATCAGGGGCTTTTGCACTAATACACAGAGGAAAACACACCTATGGGCCACTGGAAGCATACTAGATCATTTGAATGAGAAAAAAATTAGAAAGTTAGAAACTTAATGCATTTTGTGTTTATTGCCTGTTGTTAGAAGTCTAAACAATCTCCTGCAGCTTTTCAAAGGCCTCCATCTGTGTTTATGCAATCATAAACATCGAGAGAGCCTAAAAAGATACCTATAAGGTCAGCGGATGATATTAAACCATGTCTCCTCACAAAAGTGCACGTGTGTGTGTATTTGACCAATAAGCCACGGTCTCCAGCAGTCTGGTGGCATTCCGGCGGGATGAGCCATAGCAACAGCTGTGTTTTTTCCAAAGCCTCTGTTGCTAGGCGACAGGCTCATTGGATGTCCATAGACACCGCGACAGATGCTGGCAGTTTGCTTATTTGTCCTTCCAGTGCATACAGGGTTAAATTAAAGCTGACCCCCATGGACTAACACTGTGCTCGCTCGAAGCGGGTATATGTGTGATTGTGTTGGTGCTATATTAGGTGATGGAGCTACTGTCATTGCATACTGTGCACCCTGAGGGGACAGAGTCTCATCATGTAGCTCCTTGACACCCTTTGCGGAGATATTTCATAGATCTGAGGCCGTGTGGATCTAAACTTGGCCCGCATGAGAATAGATTACACAGCCACTAATGTCCTCCTTAGTACTAAGTACAATTTCCTTTAGTGACAAGTCAGCTGGTCTGCAAGGTGAGGGGAGTTGGACATTTCTACAGTCTACTTGATTTATTTATTTAATAAATAAATGGTAATTGAGTTTAAAGTAAACTTGCAGTAACAACAGATAACTAATAACTGTTATATATTAATGTTATATAATTCAAAGACATACACTAACTGTAAAAATTGTAAAATGGAAATGTAAAATATACAGTTACCAAAATGACACTTATTTTTTACTTTAAAGTTTTGGCATCCACATATGCCCCTTTTTATTTATTTATTATTATTTTTTTACCATAAATAAATAAATTGTTTGATTATTGATTTATTTAATTAATAATATAATTATATATTAACTATATAATGTTAATGATATAAATGTATTTTTATAAATATATATTAATATGTGTTTGTTAAAGTTTTGTTTATTTATTCATTTAAATTAAGCATTAAACGTTTCCGTTATTAGCCAAACGCATACCATTTTATTTAACATTTTATTATAGTTTTCTTTTAATATTTGAGTGTTTGTTTGATTTATGTTTATTAATTTAAAATGTTTTCCCAAATATTAACATATTTTTACTAACAGTTATTTAGGTATAAACAGGTTTCCATAAGTAATCATACCATTTCTAAAACATTTTATTTACATAGTTTTCTTTTAACATTTGTTTATTTGGTGTTTATTTAAAATATATTTTTTGGCATATATTAATAGATTTTTAGAGGTTTCCTTTCCTTTTTTTAACATTCATAATACTGTTTACTTGTAACTTGATTCATTCATTTGTTTGTTTATTTTTTACATTGTTCTGTATTTACATTGTATATTTTACAGACAGGTGTCTATACCTTTCTGTTTTATACTAAGCCTTTTCTAAATCATCACTTTAGCAGTTAAAAACCCCACATTGTTCACAGTTCACCCATTTAAACTGCACACCTCACCGTTAACCTTCTGCTGAGTTCAACATTACAGGGCTGTATTTTTAGCAGCTTGACTTGGCCGGTGTCGGCTGAGCACTTGTATGCTTTAACCAGCACATTGTGTCATCACAACAGGCCTGCAGTCTCTGCGCTGAAAGCCCATCTGCTCTCAACAATACGGTGTTGCGTTCAATGGGGCGAGTCCTCGGCAGGCTGGAGAAACGTGTCAAGTGCTGAGCTGTAGAATCCGACCGCGGCGAGCCACTGTGAAGTCTACAAAAGATGAAATATATATATATATAAAAAGAAATCACAAAAGGGCAGCTGTGGAAAATGTGAAGTAAAGTTGTCTTCTTAGCCACCCCTGTTGGAAAATTCAGCTATGCTTTGGATAGTTGCTTTTACATGGTTTCTAGCTAGTCCAAGCTGGTTTATGTTAGCTAACTTAGCCAAAAAAGTATATTTTTATTCAGCAAAACTGACTAACGTTACAGAACATTTTCTCTATAAAAAATAAAATAAATAAATAAATGCTGTTCTTTTGGACTTTGTGTTCATCAGATGAATCCTGAATAAAAATGTATCACAGTTTGAAGAACAGAAGATACTTCTTTCAAAAACATTAACAAGCTTTTAACTTTTATTTGTTTGTTTATTTGCTGTTTGTTTAAAATATTTTTGCCATGCATTAACAGGTTTACCATGTTTTTACAATTTATTTATTTATTTATTTATTTCAGGCTTTAACTGGTTTCCATAAATAATTCATACCATTCCCTTTAACATTTTATTTATTTGTTTGTTTGTTTATTTGTTGTTGTTTTTTATTTAAAATATTTTTGCCATAGATGCAAAAAATTTAGTGTTGACACCTCTAAATATAAATACATTTTATTTCGAATCTGTCTATTTTCATTGTTTAGATAGATAGATAGATAGATAGATAGATAGATAGATAGATTTAAAACTTAAACAAGAATTCATCAACCAATTAAAAGTTTTGTCTTGACAAACTTTGCTTTCTTAGTTAAAAGTATTTTACCTCTCCCTTGTGTTATAAGTCCAGCTGCAATTAAGTTCAGTTCAAATTCACTTATTTGTAGAAAACATTGTGAACTCATGGCTGGTTTGATCAGCCTGAGCTGAAGTCTATAGATGTAAACAGATGGGGGCTCTTCAGAGACCTGGCTGGCCCACATTTACAGATGGGTTTTACATTTATGCTGATGCAGGTTGATTAAGCATATATTACTTGAGCTGTCAGTTATTTCCATTGACAGCCAACAAGGAAGGCTTACACATGCATAACAAGTTTCAGATACCCAATAAATGCCAATGGACACTTGAGAACAAAATAAATACGCTGTTCAGCTGTATGGTCCACTAGGGGATTGTGGGAAAGGACGACAGATGAGCCAAACTTCATTTCTAGAGCTTTCCAGGCAAACTACATAGCAGCAAGTACACTGAGCGCTGAATAAAATTAACAGGTTCACTGTTCGGTGTACTGGGTTGAATTTAACAATTGTAATTTACTTGAAGCAGTCTTGTTATTCTTAAATTATGTTTCAAAAAGTAAGTTTTAGGAAGGTTTTTATTTATTTATTGTGTTTTCGTCACTTAAGTCACTTATGCTAACCAAGGCTGTATTTATTTGATTAAAAATATAGTAAAACAAGTAATATTGTGAAATATTTTTACAATATAGAATACCTGTGTTCTATTGTAATATATATTTAAAATATAATTCATTCCTGTAATGCAAAGCTGTATTTTCAGCATCATTAATCAAGTCTTCAGTGACACATTATCTAAAAAAATCATGCTAATATGCTGATTGGCAGCTCAAGAAACACTTATTATCAATATTGAAAACAGTTGTGCTGGAAAATGTGATAGGTGTGATAGGTGTTTTTTTCAGGATTTGTTTGATGGATAGGTAATTCAGAATTTATTAGAAATATATTATTTTTTGTAATATTATGAATGTCTTTACTGTCTCTTTTGATTGAATTTAAAGCATGTCTTCTGATGTAAGTGAATTTTAATGCCAGCACCAACTTCAAAACTTCATATGATATGTGATACAATATGGTACTTCAAAAGATACCATATGGCAGTACTTAAGGCACTACTAGCTTTCTGAGGTAAATCTTCATGTGTTCTGCTGGTAAACAAGCATAAAACAGTACAAAACAAAAGCAAGACAGTGTGTTGTTGGGTAACTTCCCACTGCTGGATATATTTAGGGTCTGTTATCTCTTTTATCAGCATAATCCAGTCATTTGGTTGCAATGTGTCCATCATTAAAGCTCCAGCTTGTTATGAGACCAGGGAGTCCCCGCACCAACAGCCCTGTGTTATGAAACCAAGGCTACATTACACTTGACCATTGGTTGGCTTTATTTTTAGATTTGATACTCTAAAATAAGACATGATCAAAGACAAAAACATCAAATAAATGCTGTTCGTATCACGATTTCCATAAAAATATGAAGCAGCACAACTGTTTTCAACATTGATAATAATTATTTATTTCAAGTGTGGACAGCCCTAATATGTTATTTATTGAGAGCAGGTGTACTGTTGAATAGGTGTGCTTTTTGAAGTCATGAGACTTTTATGATTTCTTTGTCTGCTGGATAATAAATTGGGTGGGGAAAAAAACCCAAAATGTAAAAAAGACAATCAGAACACCTTAGCAACCGCATGACATTATTGTTTTTAAAGGAAAATGTGTAAATAAATTTGCATCTGAATCTGTAAATGAAAGTGAACGATTATGCTGTTAGGCCTGTTCACAGCAGGAACAATAACGATAACTATATCATCCACATCAGCGCTGCAGTTTTGTCGTCTGCCACTTTAAATGTTTGAGCTCTTTAAACCTGGATTCTGATTGGCTGTCAAAGTTTGTATCATTCATCAGCTGGAAAAAAAAAAAAAACATTCTGAAAGTGATTCCAACAATAGTCGTTATTGTTATAGTTGTCAAGTGGACTCTGCTATTCTTTTGCATTTAGAAAGGTTTTCTTAAAACGATATCTTTATCGTTATAGTCCTTGGTGTGAAGAGGCCTTTAAAATGTGTGCGTTTGTTATTATAGTCTGAGACAAATTACTACAATCTGGACCAGCCATGCACATTTGGTCATATTAACCTTTTACAAGGTGTTTTAAAGTCTGTAAAACTCTTTGTAAACCCCTGTTTATCCATCCAGAAATACAGCCGTCAGCACACAAATAACAGATAGCTTGTCGATGCAGCTTGGCAAAGATTAAAAGGACGGTTTTATCACAGGATACTAATCACAGAGACCTCAGGAAGACCTGCTGCAGTGAATTATGGTCCGTTGTGGCTCGCCGGGCAAGATTTCCTCAGGCTTCAAAGGAAGATTTAACTTGTGTCCTTTTGGTTTCTCTGCAGAGGAGGAAGCCGTTCTGGAATCCATCCTGAGAGACAGATCTCACATCGAGGAAACTCTGAGGCTCGCGGCAGATGAGAAGGCTGGTGATTTTGCTGGTGAGGACATGAAGCCTGTGTCTTTGACAGATACACACAGAAACACATCATTTCATTTAAGTTTACAGGCTTTTCACACTATGCTAGCAGGTGAATGTTGTCTTTAACATTGGATAATGCAACATTTCACATTAGCCCGCTGATATGAAACAGCATAACCATCTTAGACTAGTTTAAACCAAATGTTTTCAAACTTTTCAATGCCTAGGGCCCAGAAATATGATCTGCTTACAAAAGCCCTCTTTCCTAAAATATATCATTTATTTATACTGTGTAAGAAAAATATTAAGTGTGATATAAAGAAAACATTTTGTTTCCTAAAATAAGTTAAGTGGCTTCTGTGTGGACACTTACGCTAAAACCAAAGCAAATTATTAATATTTTTTATATTATTTATACCCATTAGAATAATGTTAGATATGTAAACCTGAAAAGAAACATTTTCTATACAAAAGTATTCACAATAAATATCTTGTGATTTCCGCATAAAAAATGAAATGTTATCAAATTATGTATTTGAGCTTAAAATGAACCATTTTATTATAAATAAAATATATTAATATTAATATAAAATTAATTTTGATATTTTTTAAATTTCCTGCAGCTCCCTTTCAAACCTCTTTCTGCACCTTTGTTGTTGTTTACTAAAACAATTTTTATTTATTTTTTTAAATGTTGACTGAGTTATAGATAGATGAAAAAGTTGTCTTGTGTGTGTGTGTGTAAAAATGTCAAAATAACATAACAAAATAGCTAAATCTTAATAAAAATATTAAAAATAAATAATAATAAATAATTCAAAATATTAATAAACATGCTAGTAGAATATAAAAACGCTGTAAAAATGATATAATCAGTAAGTTATGGAAACTTATGTAAATTATGTCAACATTAATTCATCTAAAAATCTTTTGTTTTTTAGATTTATATCAAATTCAACTAGAATTTTTAACTTTTATTTAATCTGAAATGACTTGTACAACCAAATTGATTATACTTAAAAATCTAAGGCAGCAACTGAACCTAAGTTTTTAAGTTGAAATAGGTGTTTTTTTTTTTTTTTTTACAGTGTAATACTAAAATAACACTGCACAGTTTGATAACTCCTGATATCAATCTCACTAAAACTACAATACCGAAGCTGTTTGTGGCGGCAAAATCTTTGAAAGTAACTATCGGACATTATAATTTGTTTTTACAAGCGGCATTTATCTGGCACAAAACCTTCAGCTAAACTAGTTTCTGAGAAGCTTGTTGGCTGCGAAGCATGAAATCATGTTGAGTCATTGCTCTTTGTGAATTGAACTCGTCATAAAAGAGGGCATTATTTAGTCCATAAGTCACATCAGCTACCAGGAGAAAGTTGTTATCTGACTCACCAGATCCGTTTCAAACTCGACTACTACCTCAGAAAGGCACGTCGATGTTTTTAGGTTTGTTTACATTACCGTCTCCTCTCATTTCCTTCCCAAAAGCTTTATCCACAACACCATCTGCAGTCTTTCCTCTCTGCGCTCGGCCCTGCTGTCATGTGGTGGATGTCATACTCAGCTTTCGCCTTTGTTTGTTCTCTGTTTTCAACTTTCAGCTGCTCTGCAGAGGCTGATGAAGATCTACCACAACTCCATCAGGCCCATGGAGCAGGCCTACAAGTACAATGAGCTGAGACAGCATGAGATCTCAGGTACTGCTGTCCACCGCTGTCTCGTGCGTGTTTGTCTGCACTCAAAAGCATTTTAGGCCTCAATTTAAGATGTATTTGAACTGCACATAAAATGTTAACATAAGCTTATAAACTTAATGTAATGCATTTTTGTCAGAATTACATGCAACAGGTAAGATTTATTTTTTTAAAAGATCATAATTTACAGTTGACTATTCGCATCTATTGATTACATTTAAATAATCATATTTTCAAAATGCATTTATTTAAATCAGTTAGAATCAGAGTTTTTATTACTTATCTAAAACTAAAAACAATCACAAAAAACACATTTTTGATACTTTTATATAAAGTTTTTATATATTTTTTTATTTTAGCATGTTGTCAAGGAAATATTTATAGTTCATGTACTATAATAACTGAAGTAAAAATTAATAAAAACTAAATTAACATAAAAACTAATAACAATTACTAATCACATAACAAACCTTACCTAAAAGTTACATAAAATTAAAATTAAAATGGAATATATATATATAGAGAGAGAGAGAAGTTTTAAAATAATACTAAACACACAACAAATTACAATTTAAAACAAAAATAGATTTTTTTTGTAATTTATCTTAAATTCATTTAAAACTAAAGTAATTAAAACAGAAATAAAAATTAAAAACTTTATGGACAAAACTAGTAATAATGGCAAAAATAAATCACTAAAACTTTAATGAAAATATTAATCAAAATATTAATAAAAACTATAATAGTATCTCAGTGATACTAAAATTACTACTTAGGAAGCAGCATAAATCTGTTCACTGTGAAATTAGTTACATTTATTTGGTTAAAATATGGCTATAGCTGTGAAACAAGCAGTATTCAATTAGTTAAAAGGTATGAGATTGAAATAAATAAACATGAACCAACTATATAGACATACAAAAATCCAAAACTAATACATAATGAAATTACTAAAACTTTAACAAAAAAATCTAAAAATAAAAACATATATTCAAAATATTAATAAAAGCTATAATAGTATTTCAGTGTTCAATTCAAGTGGTGAAAACGTGTGAGATTGAAACAAAATCGATTTATTGGTGATAAAAATATAAACCTGGTATTGTGTATTTAAGACATTCAGTTTATTAATATTATTGAGGAAATCTGAGCCGTTTCATTTATGTATGACTGACAAATATGCATCACATTAAGTTTATGGAAATTTAAATGCAATTCAAATACACACGTTTTAAATTAAGGCCAAAAAAATGTTCTTTTGAGTATAGCATTATATGAATGTTGATCCATTATATCATTCTCCATCATCCAAACCAACCCACAGCATTCTAGCTGCCTTCATCATATATTCATAAGAAAGAACCAGGGGTTGCTGTGTCAAATTTCAGTGTCTTTAATTAAATCCTAAAGTAATCATTTATAAACAGTTTTGAATAACCTGTCTTAATTCGGCACAGTAATTGTCGCTCGCAGCTATATTTAAACATCATTTTCTGTGTGACGTGTGCATCAGCAAATGTGGTTCTTTCATATGAGTATTTCATTTCCCTCACAAAGTTCCAGATACATCAGAGCTGGTAAATAAAGTCCCTCTAGACAGTCAGCTGCAGGATTAATTGACACTAAAGGTTTTTTTTTTTTTCCGCTGGACGAGAGGCGTATCTGAGTATCGTGGCTTCTTTGAGCCGACACATGTGCGGTTCGTCTTTCCACAGCTGGAGCACTGGTGCTCGTCCAGAGCCGGCCGAGGGGGGCCAGAAAACAGAGAAAGAGAGAGAGAGAGAGAGAGAGTTAAAATAGAAAACACAAGGCTTTCTTATTACTGCCGGAGGAACGAAGCCTCCATCTGAAAGCAATCAGGAGTTTCTCAACAGCCCTAGATGTGCTTGAGTCCTCACAAGTCTGTACAAATGTCTCATGAATATCCTTTGTGCAGCTTTTCTCTTTTTTGAATTATTTATACAGTAATATTTTATGAAAGAGGAGGTTCTGCAGGCTTAGACTGTGCTTTTGGATGGATTGGACATTTGACGTTTCGACTTTATCTGAAATAAGTGGCAAAATTTATAAACATTTACACTTATAACTAACAATTATATCACTTTCACTAAATAAATTAGGTCTTTTTTTTTGTTTTTTTTAGACCTTTAATTTTGGATTTTGCTTTATTACTATTAGTTGTTAAACTTTATTATTTAATTAATTTATATAGGACACATTTTGTTGGCAATAACATTTTTCGTGACATTTTCATAATCTGCATACTCAATACAATGAATAATGAATTTTGCAGAATTTAAATATTTAAACATTTACACAATACAAAAACAATATTCTGATTATATTATATTATGCATTTGGATTAATTTAACTTTGGACTTCTCGACTTTCAACAATAATTTACAACTTCAAACTTTCAGAAAATATCCCAAATAATAAATGACAAAAGTGAGATTTTATGGCTGTATATAATTTTCACCAGATAAATTTTTACACCTTCCATTTTGGATTTTTCTTAATATATATATTACTATTAGTATTATTATTTATATTGTATTACATTATTTATTTAGTAACAATACACAACTTTTTTTGTTGTTGTTGGTCATAACATTTAAACAAGATGAAAAATTTTCATAATCTGTTCAAATGTTCATAATCTGCATATGTATGGATATTTAATCAAATGAATTATGAATGATGCATAATTTGCTTATTTTAACTTTTAAATAGACAAAGGCAATACAAAAGCATAATTTTCTTTATATCATATTATGCTTTTGAATGGATTGAACTTTTGACTTCTTGACTTTCAGCAATATTTCTTCAAACTTTCAGAAAATTCCCAAATTATATGTGACAAAATGTATAAACATTTAGATTTTAATTATTTTCACCAAATAAATTATGCCATTTAAAAAAAAAAAAAAAAAAAAAAAAAAAAAAACCTTTTGGATTTTACTTAATATATTATTATTATTTTTACACAACATTTTTGTTGGTGATAACATAAGCCCAAAACATAATTTTTTGTACTATTTTGTGCACATTAAATTCTGTATTTTTATATGTTTTTTGTTAAAAGGAAACCCCATGTTTTAACCCATTCACCAGATTGACCTGTTCCCTTAGTAGTTTGAGTATGAAAATGAAGTTTAGGTAAACGAGGGCGAGTTATTATTGTAAAGCTGCTGGTGCTAACCCCTGACTGAACACTGGGATACAGCTTGCCCCCTTGTGGTTCAGCATGGTATTTAACCCCTACACTCACCACAATAATGCAAAACTGACCTTTATACTTGTGAGGAAGCAGAAAGAAGCTGAAACAAGCTTTCAAATATCATCTGAGCGCCAGTGTGATCAAAGGCTATGCTGGTGATCAAAGGAAGATAATGTGTCTTAAACCATCTCTTCACAAGAAACAGTAGTTCTATACGGATACATACTGTTTTTCCACCAAACAGTTGACTGTGGTTATTAAAAAAAGGAGTAAGAATATATTTAGTGTTATTTATGTATAATTAGGTTAATTTAGGCTTTTAGAGATTAGACTGTTATATAACAATTAATTAATTTATTTATTTCCTTTCGGACCTCTTGTGATTTTATTGAATTTACCTTTTACATGAATTTATCTTGTTAAAGTGTAATTGGATTGAAAGTTTGAAAATGTGCAAATCATACTTCACCAAAAAATCTACAGAAAAAAATAAATAATAAGAAACTATTTTGGAAAAAGAAAATGAAGCCTATTTTCAGGAAAATTAAGATTATTCTGTAATGAATAATGGTCATTAATGTTATGCAAAACATTTAATTTCCTGTAAAGCAGAACAAAAAATGTGCATTTTTTTCAGAAATAAATACAACACTAAAAATGTGGTGTACAAACAGTTTTCCTTGAGAAACTGCTGCCAAATTTGACACACAATTATATGGAAATATTATATTATATAAGGGAAAAGTAGCACATTGAAATAAATGTGAAATTTTAAAGTAGAAGAACTGTATTTTCTTGTAAAACATATACTCCGGGAATATTCCAATAAAGTTCAAAAAGTCATTTTTACAGTCACATTGTATAAATACTTCACCTAAAACTTAAATTAAATATTATCATACATTGTAATTGTATATGCAATTATATGCAAAGATTGAGATTTTTTTTGCACAACCATAATAATGCAAAATATTACTTTTATACAAAATATTACTGTCATTTTGCAGTAAAATATGTCAAAAGTTTCATGAGATTAACCATTTTTTTTATTTTTGTGTGTAAAACAAGCATTTTTTTAATTTAATGTATTTATCTTTTTTTTTTAGATTGACCCATTTATTTATTACATTTACAAATAAATATTATACATTTTGTATAAAACAAGACAAACTATTTATTTATTTATAAGAATAGGATTTGTTGCAGTGTGTGTTCAATCTCTTCTAGAAATCATTGTATCTGGACGACCATCAGTCCTCATCCACACACATTTCAGCTCATCGCATATAAAAGTGTCACTTTCTGTCCTCCTCCTCAACCCCTTCACACTCTCTCTCTCTTTCTGTCTCTCTTTCTCCTCTGCCTGCACTTTTCCTCACACTTGTCACTTTCATCCTTTCTCCCCCCGACATCACCCGTCACTAAACAGCCTATCCTGGACGCACACTGGGGGATTCTGCCACAGGTGGGTATGACGGGACGCTTCGCTGCATGGCACTGCCTGCGTCTCTGACCCCCTGCAGTGTAACGCCAGCTAGCGCTCATCTGCCCAATTACCATCAGCACCGAATGAGCACTATTTACAAAGTGCCATTATATGTCAGCGTGTAGCATTGCTCAGTCGACGATCAGCCACTGGAAAGAGCAAAACTGTAGCATTTTTTTTCTTTCCTGTTTTGAGAATATAACACTAACAAGTGAATTTGGTGTTTCAAATCATCCAGTGGCACATGCAACAATTCAAGCAGCAGATTTGGGTGAAAGTCTAGATTTGGTTCAGCTGTTTTTCTTCATCCAACTAATCAAACTGTCTAATTGAATTTAATCTGAACACTAATCGAAGTCTCCATTCATGAGAATAATTTGATCATCTCTGCTGTAAGATAAACGGCTGTTTTCATGTATAAACTCTGTAAAATGTGAGTTGCACAAGTTTTTATTTCATTGCATCGTTTTATGGATTGGTGTGTGTAATAAACAGTGCTTGGCAATTAATCTTGATGTATCTGTTACAAAAGTTTGGGGTCAAAAAGATTTTGGTTTAAGGTTTTTATTCAGCAAGGATTGATCAAAAGTAAACACAGTAAAGACATTTATAATATAAATAAAAGATTTTTATTTCAAATCAGTGCTGTTGTTTTGAACTTTCTGTTCATCAAAGAATCCTGAAAAATAAAATGTATTACGGTTTCCATAAAATATAAACTATTTTCAACATTGATAATACTAATAAATGTTTTATGAGCAGCAAATCAGCATATTAGAATGATTTCTGAAGTATCATGTGGCACTGAAGACTGGAGTAATGATGCTGAAAATTCAGGAATAAATTATTCTTTAAATATATATTTAAATAGAAAATTAACTTCTATTTGAAATTGAACAATATTGCTGTTTTTACTGGATTTTTGATGACAAAAATGCAGCCTTTAGTGAGTGGAAGAGAGTTTCAAAAACATTAACAAATCTTACCGCCTCAAACTTTTGACTGGTGTTAAAAAACCGTAGATATTAGTCAGAGAAGATGACATGTCTAATTTGACGCAAATAAAAAAAAGACAGTGAGTATAACAATCAGTTTAATATGTTCTACTGTTGTGTTTGTGGGTATTAAATATTCAGCCAACAAAACACTAAACATATATACTAGAAGATAAAAACGCCACAAAACATAGGTTGTGCAAATTAGACAAGTTATACAATTATATTAAGTTACATATTGAATGGTCTGCACTTCCGTCCCTCATAGCCTTGATTTTATTTGCATCATAATAAATATACAGCATCTACTCTGGCTAAAGTTCATTGGTGTATCAGTGTTGGTTGCATGTGCAGTCCTGGCATGCAAATATGGGCGGGTTACTTGTCTAATGTCAAGTAAATTGACATAAGACAAGTAAAATTAAAGGTTCCAAAAGAGGATTTTCGATGCCACAGAAAAAACATTTTAGGTTCCCCAAAGAACCTTTCAGTCCTTAAAAGAATCTTTTTTTTTTTTTTTTTTAGTGTGAAGAACATTTGAATCATCTAAAGAACCTTTTGTGCATTTGAAAGGTTCCATGGATGTTAAAGGGTCTTCATGGAAAGTGAAAGTGAAAAAAGTGACGTGACATTCAGCCAAGTATGGTGACCCATACTCAGAATTAGTGCTCTGCATTTAACCCATCCGAAGTGCACACACACAGAGCAGTGAACACACACACACACTGTGAACACACACCCGGAGCAGTGGGCAGCCATTTTATGCTGCGGCGCCCGGGGAGCAGTTGGGGGTTCGATGCCTTGCTCAAGGGCACCTAAGTCATGGTATTGAAGGTGGAGAGAGAACTGTACATGCACTCCCCCCACCCACAATTCCTGCCGGCCCGGGACTCGAACTCACAACCCTTCGATTGGGAGTCCGACTCTCTAACCATTAGGCCACTCCTCCCCCTTGGCATTGATGGAACCATCAATGCCAATAAAGAACCTTTATTTTTAAGAGTGTGGAGTCACGTGTTGTGTCTGAAGGTGGCTCTCAGGTTATCTTTAATGAGACTGGGTTCTTCTGCACTGCTAGCCGAGCTCCTTGACCTCTACACCGCTGTAGAGCTGCAGGGGCCTTGAGCGATTGTGTTCTGGAGTACTTCACAGAAATTACATGCTCTGCAGTTATTTAAACAGAAATGTCTTTTGCTATAGAACCCTTATTCTGTCCTCAGGCTTTACAACAGAAAAGTTGAAGTGAGTGAAACGGCCTTCATTCCTTTATCTCAGCTCTGAAACAGACATTCATTAGATATTTTCTTAGAAGAAAGATTTCAAGAAATCCAAGTTAGATTCAGTGTAAAATGACTTATTCTTTATCTAGAAAGGTTTTGATGAAAGGTACTGGATTCAGCAAAAAATCCCACATAAAGAAGAGAATCTGGTTTAGAGAATCTGTACACATGCATTCACACAACAATTTAAAGACCTGTTTTGGGTTCATTAATGATTTTGATTCACTTGCACTGAGGGCGAAGCTCAACAATGCTGCATGTGCATTCAGTACTCTTTACGCTTGCTGTTTCTGCCGGCTCTTCCACGAATGTGCACCTCAGTGTGATGGTGCATTACTTTCTTTGGTCTAAGTTGAAAGATGAAAACCAGTTAAATTAGCAATATGCAATAAGAATAAGCAACAAGCACCAGTGACAAACCATTGCAATATCATTTCCCCTTTGACAGATGGAGACAAAGTTTTCAATAATGACCAATTAATCACTGAATAAGAAAATTCACTCTTAAAAATAAAGATTCCAATATTGATGCCATAGAAAAAAACAACAACAACATATTTGGATCGTCAAAGAACCTTTCAGTGGACAGTTCTAAAAAGAACCAGTATTTCTGAGTGTGAAGAACATTTTAGAAATCTAGTCTTTTTCCACTATAAAGAACCTTCTGTGGGATGATGAAATCTTGGACCCTTAGATGCCAATAAAACACCTTTATTTTTTAAAAAGCATGCATATGATGATTTATGTTTGCTTTTTAAAAGAGCTCTTTCATTCATGATAGAACTTGAATTCTTGCCCTGAGTCTCAGATGTTTTAATAGTAAATGCCACTGTTCTCCAACTCTCTCTCAAACAGATGGAGAAATCACCTCCAAACCCATGGTGCTGTTCCTCGGACCCTGGAGCGTGGGCAAGTCCTCCATGGTCAACTATCTGTTGGGTTTGCAGGACACTCCTTACCAGCTGTACACGGGTAAACTGTTGTCTGTGCTGCTTCTCAGGTGGTTTGCAGTATTAAAATATTGTTCTATTACAAATTGGCCTCATCTTCTGTTCGTCCAGGTGCTGAGCCCACTACCTCAGAGTTTACCGTCATCATGCATGGTGAGAAGATTCGCACCGTGGAGGGCATCGTCATGGCTGCCGACAGCTCTCGCTCCTTCTCCCCACTGGAGAAGTTCGGCCAGAACTTTTTGGAGAAGCTGGTTGGCATCGAGATGCCCCACAAGCTCCTGGAGAGGGTCACATTCGTGGACACGCCTGGAATCATTGAGAACCGCAAGCAGCAGGAGAGAGGTACAGATTCTACATTGATTCCCATTATTTCAGGGTTCCCACGGGTCCTTAAAAAGTCATAAATGCAAATTGAAGGTCATAAAAAGTCTTATATGTATTAAATGTTATAGGAAAAGTCTTTATTGTCATTTTAAGAGGTCTTTGATTTAAGAGGTGATCATTAAACTCAAATGCATTAAACTGATTTAAATAAATATGAGCTTTGCATGTTTTATCTCTCTCATCTGTTTGTAGTGACCCATAGACATTTCAAAATAAGAGTCCCGGTGTATTTCAGGCTTTTTTTTTTAAATAATTAAATGTCCTGCTTTATGCATACAAGCTTTTTCTGGTTGTTATAGGTATTTTGGTTACACAATAAACTATTAGGAAGGAAAAACATAAAACATTATTTAAAACATTCAGTATATAGATATGACTAGTACTGGCACCAGGGTTATTATACTAATTTCAGCTAGATTTGCCAAAGCAAAATTTCAAATTTTCATTTTTCAAAATAACTAAAACTGAGAAAAAAAAAAAAAAAAAAAAAAAAAAAAAAAAAATATATAGACAAAAACAATAATAAAAATGACAACAACAAAAAAAAATACTAAAACTGAAATTACAAAAATAAAAACTCATTCAAAATATTTTAAATAATGTAAAAGTATCTCAGTGATACTAAAAAAACACTGATTTGTACAACAACATGTTTATTATTTATTAAAAAAATACTATCATATCAGCACAATCTGTTATCTATATATGTCAACCCAATTTGTATAATATTGGTACATGAATAAAATAAGATGGAATAAAACACGTCTTTAATATTTTAAACTCACAGTTCCCCTGTTTTGCTGATAAGCAGTATTAAGTCTTCAATGAATGTGAAATACATGATTTGTTTTGCGATTGTATAAGTTTAATCTATATGGATATACAAATTTAATTTATTTGAGATGGTCTTTAAAAGCATTGAATTTGATTTTTAAAAAAAAACCTGCAGATACCAGTATTTATCATCTTAATCTATGAATCGCAATTAATTCTATATATTTTTTCTCCCACTTCAAGGTTACCCATTCAACGATGTGTGCCAGTGGTTTATCGATCGCGCAGACCTCATTTTCGTGGTTTTTGATCCTACCAAGCTGGACGTCGGTCTCGAGTTAGAGATGCTCTTCCGGCAGCTGAAAGGTCGGGAGTCTCAGATCCGTATCATCCTCAATAAAGCCGACAGTTTGGCGACCCAGGACCTCATGCGCGTCTACGGCGCCCTCTTCTGGAGTCTGGCGCCCCTCATTAATGTAACCGAGCCCCCGCGCGTCTACGTCAGCTCCTTCTGGCCCTACGACTACGCGCCAGACACCAGCCACGACCTCTTCAAACGCGAGGAAATATCCTTGCTGGAAGACCTGAACCAGGTGATCGAGAACCGTCTTGAGAACAAAATCGCCTTCATCCGCCAGCACGGCATCCGTGTTCGCATTCACGCCCTCCTGGTGGACCGCTACGTGCAGACCTTCAAGGAGAAGATGAGCTTCTTCAGCGACCCCGAACTGGTCTTCAAGGAGATTGTGGACGATCCTGACAAGTTCTACATTTTCAAGTCCATCCTGGCCAAGACCAACGTCAGCAAGTTTGACCTTCCCAACCGAGATGCTTACCGTGACTTCTTCGGGATCAACCCGGTGAGCAGCTTCAAGCAGCTGTCGGCCCAATGCTCCTACACGGGCGGTTGTCTACTGGAGAAGATCGAGCGCGCCATCACCCACGAACTGCCCTCTCTGCTCGGCAGCATCAACTCCAGCAAGAACCCGACCCTGTCTTCCTGCGAGGCCACCGGCTGTGGGGAAAAGCCCAAGAACCGATACCGGCGAAACTGAGAGAAGAAAACCAGGCAGGAGGGAGGCCGAAGAAGTGGAGGACGAGAAAGGAGTGACGGTGGAGCGAACAAACCGAGGAGGAGCAGTGGAGCTAATCCTGTTCCTGCCACTGGTCCGTTTCGAGTCAATGGAGACGGATCTCACGGGACTTTTTTCTTTTTGTGTGAAGAGGTTGTGTGTGGGGACGTTTTAAGGGTGGGGGATTCTGCAAATGGGTGGAGGGAGGTTCTTGTGAAGTCTTGAGGCGGAGTTTCTTGTGAATGCGAGGAGAGCGCGCCAAAATAACTCTCCTCTCTTTCCGCACTACTTTTATAAACTGTCTGCAGTTTTGGAGGGAAAATGTGTACGCATGGAAAACAAAAATGGCTGACACACACTTAAAAAATGTAAAAAATAGCAAAAATAAAATATCCTGAGACTGAAAATCAGATATCAGCTGCCTTGAATGTGAACCAAAATGCAACAGTGATGCAACTGTCATGTTTTAAACATATGGATTATATAATCAGTTCCCCAGTCATGCATTTTTTCCACTGTTTTTTGGGTTGATTTGTTCACTTGTAATGGTTAGTAACTATGGATTTTTATTTTTTTTCTCCTCAGACTGATAAGCTACTAGCATTTTTACACTGCATGTTATGATACATATGGGTTTGGTTTCTTTCACATTTCCACTTCTCCACGTTGTGTACCACAATACAGGTTCCAAAAGGATGTTTTCGCAGCAATGCCAGAGAAGATCCATTTGGGGTTCTCTAAAGAACCTTTAAAGGAATGGGTCACTCAAAATTGATGACCCTCAGGCTATCCAAGGTGTAGACGAGTTTATTTCTTCATGAGAACAGATTTGGGGAAATTTAGCATTATATGAGCAGTGAATGGGTGCCGTCAGATAAAGAGTTCAAACAGCTTACAAGTAATCCACAAGTAATCCACACGATTCTATCAATTAATGTCTTTTGAAGAGAAAAGCTGCGTTTTTGAAGAATAAAACCCATTAATGCCATTTAAACCTTTGCTTCAGGCCAAAATATGAGTCCATAATCCATAAATAACGCTTCCTCCAGTGAAAACATCCATGCATGTCCATGTTATCCTCATACATCAAAATCCACCCACATATTTGTTTAGAACTGTTTTGGACTGTTTTTGCTTGTGAACGGTGCTTGATCTATGCATATTTCTCTCCTGATTCGAATGAGATGATTTTTCACTGGAAAAAGGGCTGGATAGAGGGCTTGCATTTTAGCCAGAAACAACAGTTTAAAATTAAAAACATTTTAATGATGAATTTGTCTCATACAAACACATATCCTTTTTATTTCACAAGAAATTAATTGGTGGACTGGAGTGGTGTGGATTACTTGTGGATTATTGTGATGTTTTTATCAGCTGTTTGGACTCTCATTCTGATGGCACCCATTCACTGCAGAGGATCCATTGCTGAGCAAGTGATGAAATGCTACATTTCTCCAAATCTGTTCTGATGAGGAAACAAACTCATCTACATCTTGGCCTGGGGGTGAGTAAGTTTTCATTTTTGGGTGAATTATTCCATTAACTGATTTTTTTCCATAAAAAGACCCTTTTGTGCATTTGAGCGGTATCTAAAGGCATTTGAAAGGTTCTTCATGGAACCACTGTTTCCAATAAAGAACCTTCATTTTTAAAAGCGTATTTAAAATTCCACAACTAACAGTCAGGTCTTAAGGTTGGGGTTTTGTGTGGAAATAATCACATTAATCTAGATATCTAGATAGATGTTACCTCAGAAAGCTGCATTTTTATAAGCTTTTTTTTTTTTTTTGAATCCTAGTTATGATGTATGGTAGTCAGCAGTGAAAATAGTGCAAACAGTGCAGTTCTGTGGGAGAGACAAAACTGCAATAAAGTGTTATTAACCGAGCTGTCTGGTTTTTTGGAGTAGTGTCGTGGCGGTTAATAGACTCTGATCTCTTCTGAAAGACCTGTCTAGTCCCTGTTAAATATCAAGGTCACTTTTTGTTCTCACCATCAAAAATAGACAGAATATGAACCATGGTGTCGCTATCAGATTTAGATTTTAACCGCAGGTAAGTGCTGAAAGATGCTCAAGTCAGCTGTATCTAGAACAGGTGGGAGATCACAGGGCTCGTCATAAATGCAGCAAGCCCATTAAAACATACAGAGGATGTGAATATTGCTCAGTGTCTGAGCATGGTTAGTTATTCTGACAGGTGGCTTGTTTAAAAATAAGGCAGAATCAGTGATTTTACTTCCTGCACTGTTTGTGCAACAAGCTAAAAACTACTCGCTGCAGTGTTTGCACTGGCAAATACCCCTCACATGTTCTTTAGACAATGTAAAAATCAGTATATAAAGACTACTATAGTAAAAAAAATACTGTTTTTTCAACACTTCTTATTAGCTGTGAGTAAGTGTCTGTGTGTTGAAGTTGCTGTGTCAGTAGTTGTCCACTAGAGTGAGCACAGAATGTGAAGAGGTACAGCATTGCATCACATCGACCAGGGCACAAAACAGCAGAAATTGCACTCCACATAATGCTGAGGTGAGGAAGATTATTGTACAAACCATTTCTGGCAACATAAGGTGAATGAAATGAAGCAAATTGTGAAATGAAAAAGAGGTTGAACATTACAAAATGACCATTATGAAACAGTGGCTGTTTGTTCATGAAAATGTACAATAGCATAAAATGAACATACTAAAGAGAGATTTGACATTGAGATTGAAACCTCTGAATCATGATGCAGTGAAGAATGTCTAATCATTATGTGTGAGGTTAAAGTCAACATAAATATCTAAATGTTACACGTTTACTTAATAAAAGTTAGCTATTTGCTATTTATCCATTGTTTTTGGCTGTTGTTGTAAGGAATGCCTTTCTAAAATGAATTCCCATTAAACAAACATATAATTTAATGCTAATGTTTATTTAAAGGAATAGTTCACCCAAAAATAAAAATTAGCTGAAAATTTACTCACTTTAAGGCTATCCAAGATGGAGATGAGTTTGTTTCTTCATCATATTTGTAGAAACGTAGCATCACATCACTTGCTCAGCAATGGATCCTCTGCAGTGAATGGGTGCCATCAGAATGAGAGTCCAAACAGCTGATAAAAACATCACAATAATCCACAAGTCATCCACACCACTCCAGTCCATCAATTAATGTTTTGTGAAGTGAAAAGTTGTGTTTGTAAGAAACAAATCCATCATTAAGGTGTTTTAACTTCAAACCATAGCTTCTGACCAAAATGTGAGTCCATAATAACTCTTCCTCCAGTGAAAAGTCCTTCCTCTGTTGTTCTCTAATATCAAAATCCACTGGCATGTTTAGAACTGTTTTGGACTGTTTTTGATTGTAAATAGTGCTTGATCTTTGCATATTTCTCACCTGATTCGGATGAGATGATTTTTCACTGGAGAAAGCAATATTAGCAAAATGTCCAGCAAATTGTATTTTTGGGTGAACTAATCCTCTAATGAAGGTACTAATATGGTAGTAATAGCAAACAAACAAAAAAACATAGTTTTCCCACAATACTGCATCACTCCTGTAGATCAAACAGTAGCACATGTTGCGAAAAAATACCAAGGTCTTGGTTTTGATCCCAGAGAATGCAAGGCCTGATAGAAATATTTATAAACCTTGAATGCAATGTAAGTTGCTTGGATAAAACCTACCAAATGCATAACTGTAAATGTAAATCCACTGCAAACTCACTTTCAGATAAGAAACACAATTTACACCTTCACATCAATTCCTGATGGATAAAATCAAGCGGAATCCTACATGAAGTAATTTGGGTTGCTGATGTCTTTCATGTAGCTTTTAATGAACAGATTGTAATCAAGGAAGTTTCCTCATTGTATTCCCGTATCTGTTATTATGTGTTTAATGCATGAGAAGATGTAACAGCTCATTTTGCAGCA